>NW_007728365.1:161701-162880 GCF_000696425.1 Galeopterus variegatus
GGACTTTGTGGAAGTTGGAACTTAAGAGTTGTGAACCAGAGCATTTGGCCGAAGAAATTTCCAAGCAGCAAAGCAGTAAGGAAGCTGCATGGTTGCTTTTAAGAGTCAACTTTTATTTATGGTGACAAAATCATGATGTAAAGCCAGAATTTAAAATGCAAGCAGAGCGTAAAGATTTGGAAACTTTGCAGTCTGGCCATGCGGTAAAGAAGCAGAGAGCCAGAAAACAATGCAAGGGTGAAGCAGATAAACTGGTTGCTAAAGACATTATCTTGGCGTGAGGCAGCCAGATGCTAATAGTGGAGAAAATGAGAGGAAAGCCCTGCAGGCATTTTGGAAGTCCGGAAGGGTGCCCCCACCCATCACAGACCCTGAGGCCTACATGGACTGAGTTATCCTGGAGGACAGACCTGGGGCGCAGCTGCCCTCAGGATCCTGCTCCCTGCATCCCAGCTGCTCCAGCTGCAGTGGCCCCAGGTGTGGTTCGTGCAGCAGCCCTGGAGAGTAGAGGCCCGAAACCTCGGTGGCATCCACATTGTGTTAAGTCTGCAGGCCGGCAGGATGTGAGGGCTGTGGAGGCATGGCATCCTCCACCCAGATTCCAGAGGATGTATGGAAAAGACTAGGGGCCCAGGCAGAGACCTGCCACAGGGGCGGAACCACTGCAGAGGCCATCTACTAGAGCAATGTGGAGCAGGAAAGTGGGGTTGGGGCCCCCACCAGGGAAATGTCTAGTAGAGCCAAGGCAGTGGGACCACCATGGAGACCTGAGACTTCTGGAGCTACCAGAGTGGAACACCGGCCTGGAAAAGTTGCAGGCACCAGCGCAGCGCACTGGGCGGCACCTGGCAGAGCTGTGGGAACAAGGCTGCCTGATGCTTTGAGGGCCCAGATGCCCAATTGTGCCCAGGATGCAGGACTTGGAGTCAAAGAACATTATTTTGGAGCTTTAAGACATAATTTCTTCCCTGCTGGGTTTTGGACTTGTTTGGGACCTGTTTTTCCTTTCTTCTGGCCTATTCCTCCCTTTTGGAATGGGAATGTATATGCAATGCCTGTCCCACCATTGTATCTTGGCAGTAGGTAAATTTGATTTTGTTTTTTAGGTTCACAGCTGGAAGGACTTTTGCTTTTGGTCTCAGATGAGACTTTGGACTTTTAAGTTGGTGCTGGAACAAG
>NW_007728365.1:163068-252259 GCF_000696425.1 Galeopterus variegatus
GGAATGATGTAGTTTGGACATGTTGTCCCCTCCAAAACTCATGTGGAAATTTAATCCCCAATGTGGCAGTGTTGGAAACTGAGTCATGGGAGCGGATCCCTCATGAACGGATTAATGCTCTCCCTGGGGCAGGGGGGAGTAATGAGTGAGTTCTCACTCTATTAGTTCCCGCAAGAGCTCATTGCTTAAAAAGACCCTGGCACCTTTTCTCTCTCTTTTGCTTCCTCTCACCATGTGATCTGCTTGTACCCGCCAGCTGCCTGTCACTTTCCGCCAGGAGTAGAAGCAGCCTGAGGCCCATGCCAGATGCAGCTGTCCCAGAATCGTAAGCCAAATAAACCTCTCTTCTTTATAAATTACCCAGTCTCACATAATTTTGTTATAGCAACACAAACGGACTAAAAGAGAGCCAGACCAACCTGTTTTCAAATCCCGCCCCCCCCCCATCCATCCACTAGTTAGTAGCATTGAAACCTTGGGCAAGCTGCATAAGCATTTGAACCACAGTTTTTTTACTTTTAAAGTGCGATGAAAATACCTACCTTGCAAGAATATGGTAAGAAATAGAATTTATTGTACCCAACATGCAGCATTCAGCAGTTGTGGAAAATGTGGCACTGTAACTGGATCTAAACGCTCATGAGTATCATTCAGGAATTTCAGGAGCAGCTTTTTTTTTCCTCTTTAAAAGGAGATTTACACCTTTAGGCCCTGATAAAAGAAAGCTGGACTGTCTCAAATAGTGTGGAAAGGAAAATTGATTTGCAATGAAATGTGCCTACCTGGACTCTGCCAGAAGTTTGCTAGCTTTCCCAAATTCATTTTACTTAGGTTAATTAGACAGACTGAGTATAACGCATCTACACATTTTCAACCTATTTAGGTTCCTTCATATGTCAGAAAACTCCCAACTATTTCCATGACAACAGACATTATAATGACATATACTTCTTGATAGGAAGTGAATTTATAAACCTTGGTTTTATTGTCTATAATAACGTTTTTTAAAAATGCATCAGAATGAGACAGGCATACCACACTTTTATGAAATAATTCACATAGTTGGCTGTCAGTAGAATCAGGACCTTTGTAAAACACCATGCTTTATATTCATAACACTACTGTCCCACTAACTGTTCTAACACACAGTTGGATTTTGACAAATGAGTAACAGCTATCTGTCACAAATCATATGTCATTTCTCACCTTTGCATTTTAGTGATTTTACTGAATTATTTGTGTTTGAGGGCAGGTAACATAAGTTGCACAGGACTGAAAGAGTCAGGGAAGCGTGTTGATCTGATAGCCACCTGCAGGTCTGCCAAGTACTACCATACAGGTTGTTTACCACACAAGGGTGAGTGCCTGATTAAAGGGGCATGGAGGGTCTGAAATCCAACTCTTTTGTCTTCAAACCAAGCCACGCACCCTGATACAGGGCTCCTTTTTCTGGAGGAAAGCATGCCTTTTTCTAATTCACACGGAGATAGCATATGGGCTATGAGCAGCCCAAGCCACCTACTCCTTAGTGGCCTGTTTGGTAAATACAAGGGGTAAGGCACAGAGAAGTGAGAAAAGTTCAGGTCACTTCCTGCAAAGAAAAACAAGAGTAAATGCTTTTCACATAAATACTTTGCAATGTAAATAAGGAATTGGTTCATAGGAAAGCAAAAATAGCATTCAAATAAGACTCCATAAGCATTAAGGTGTCCATTGCATCTCTGTTCAGACTAGCTTGGACACAGACAGTGTTGGGGGAGTTCTGTAGGGAAGGAGGCCTCAACCCACATTTCTGAGTATTGCCCCTCCCCCAGAACATCAGCTCCAGGGACTTACCCTACGGTGCACTTCAAAATCTGTGTCTGACACATAGTAGGAGCTCAGTAAACATTCACCAATCAGCTGGGCTCTGGCTTCTTTCTGAGGCAACTTGTGCTATTCATGGACAGCTCTAAGTGTTCATACTGCTGATATTTTAAGATGGGATCATCATGGAGTGGTTATATTTTAAAATCCTATTTTTTAGAGATACATACTGAAATATTTATTATTTGTAGAGGGAGTGATATTATGTCTAGGATTGCTTTAAAATAATTCAGGAGGGAAGATGAGGATGGAAATAGAGATGAAGCAAGATTGGCTATGAGTTGATAATTGTTGAACCTCAGTAATAGGAACATCAGTGTTCTTTATACCATTCTCTCTACTCCTGTATATGCTTGAAATTGTTCATAATGGAAAAAAAGTTAAAGAAATTATTCATTCAGAAAACATGTATTGAGCACCGAGTATGTACAATGTGCTAGAGATTTTGTGGTGAACATGATAGACAAGTTTTCTGCACACATGGAACTTATTTGGATGAAGGAGTCAGATAATAAATAAATAAAGTAACTGCAGTTTATTATTAGTGCTAAAACTAAAATTGGATGCTATAGAGAAAGTAAGTGATGAGAGGTGGGTAGTAATTTAGAGCAAATGCTCAGGAAAGGCTGTTGAAGCTGAGCCCAGGAGGATGGGAAAGCGTTAACTATACAAAAGGAAAGAGACTTCCAGGCAGAGAGGCTAGAACATGCAAAGGCCCTATGGCAGAAAAGAGCCTGGCATGTTTTAGACACTTTTAGAAAAGGGAGCAAGTCTAGAACCAAGAGGGGTAACTGGAGTGGGAAAGAGGGGCCAGATTGTGTAGGGCCTTGTGGGCCACTGTCAGAAGAGGGGCTTTATTCAAATGTGCAGAAAATTCGTCTTCATATCCAGTTCAAAACTGCATCCCTGTCATGTGCGGCCATGCGATCTGCTTTGGTTGACAGCACGGGAGCAGAGGGGGGGTGTGTATCGTTTCTGGCTGGGTAGAAGCTTTAAGAGCAAGTGCGTGCTTTGCCACATTCCCTTTTCCCCTTCCACAGCCACTCGCAATGTTCTCTGTGGTGACTGTCTTGTCAGCTTGGGTCCAGTGCTGACAAGGTACAGAGTCTCAGCTGGCCCCCGATAGACATGTAGCATAAATAAGAAATAAAGCTTTGGTATGTTGAGCCACTGACACTACAGAGATGTTTGTTACTACAGCATAACCTCCTGATTAATGCATGAGATTAACTAAAGCTAACCAAGACTGTTTACTACAGAACTCTTCTGAGCCTTTAACCAACTAAAAGACACTGTAAATATCTGAGGGAGGGTAAATTACGCAGTATTTTCCAAACCAATTTGACCACAAAAACCTTTTGGAAGAGAATTTTGCAGGACATTCAAGGAAATGCTAAGGCTGAGTGTGAGGGCAGTTTTGTATTCCTGTTGGCTAATTTTGAACTTTTGATCAACAAAAGTTCCTCAGAATTTTTACACGGACTGCTGTTAAGCCAAGTCTTCCCCATTCTTTATTTCTGCAAATGATCGTTTTAGACCTAAAAGCAGAGTTTCACATTCATTCTTATTCCACATTTCAGTCCAATGTTCCAACATCTTGAAAGCACCGAATTAAAATGTTGCCACTCATCCTGGATATTTCTTCACCCGAAGGCTCCAATCTGGGGAGGGTTGGCTGCCTCCTAAGGGACTCCCAGAGGGGACTTCCTATAATCAGGCCCCTTGACCCTTTGTCCTGGGCAGTGATAATGATCTGATCATGCCTTGGGATTTCTGATCTAGATCAGGCCCCAAATGTCTTCTTCAGCCATGTCCTCCCTCCCAGTTCCTGACTGGCGCCTCCCAGTCCCAGCTCCATCCCCCTTCCTGCCTTTATTGAGATCATCTCCTGGAGGCCACAGCTCACTAGCTCTGCCCATCCCCCTACTCCCATGGCCCTTGTCACTTAGGCTTTTGGTAGGCAATTCACTAGCGGCAGTCTTTGGCTACCCCCAGTCATTGTCTTGCAGCCATAACCACAACATTTCAGCTGATACTCACTGGTTCAACCTGCATCCCTTGGGTTCCTGGGATTCCTCCCAGTCTCAGGTCAGGTGCAGAACTGATATACATGCCTTTTACATTTCCAGCCAAAATATTAAAGTAGAAGAGACCGTAGTGGTGAGTTCTTTGGATCCACACTAGTGACTTCCCTGGGCATTGATATTTCCTGGTTAAGCAATATTCTTGGGCTGCCTTATAGCATAACAAGGGTTTGTCCTAGAATGGAATTTTTGTTCAGAAATATTTATATTGTGCACATTTATATTATTGGTTAAATTCACGATATGTTTGTTTAATTCTACGTAATCGTAGGAAAGAATTTTGGATTTATTCTTTATGGATTTTGATTGAAAAATTCACTTAGAGATTTAAAAAAATATACACAGAACATAAGATCCTAATGTTTCAGTCTATCAAAAACTTGTTCTAAAATTTATTGTCTATCCCAATTGGTTATATAAATACCAGGTGGCTAAAATATTGGGATCATTTTATTTTCCTTTATGATTTATAACTTTCTCCCTCAGGGGAAGAAAATCAGAGAAATTGATACATTTGGGGTGAACCTACAAGCCATTCAAAACATGCTGATTGAAAAAAATGAGTAAATAAACAAAATCTTCAAGAAAATAAAGTGAGATTTGAATGAATTCTCAGCTTTAGTACTAAAGGCTTAAAGGAAGTTGGGCAAAATATCATTTTGAGATCTGATATGAGGGATTACAGTTAGGACCAAACACAATGGCAGGAATATTATTTTGGAATTTGAGAAGGAAGAAGTAAAATGATTATATAGGATTGCTGCAAAGCAAGAGTGAAAGACGAGGCAAATCGTACTTCCTAAATATTTGTTTCCTAAGGAAATGCACTAGGAAGATAGAGACAGGCTAACAGACTATTAATATGATTGATAGATGGGGAAAAGTAGCTTTTCATTGCTTTATATCACCAATAATATGTAATAGGGCTTTATAATGTGATTTAAGTAAGGACATTTTTGGCTGAGTTGAAAAATGCTAATGCCTGACAGAATACTAAAAAATGAGTAAGGATTTGCTGCTGTTGGGAGAGATTGTGACTGAATGTGATGCTGAAAGGAATATTTAAGTCCATTGGAAAAGTCAGACAAAACAGAAAATTTTACAAGAGAAAGGCATCAAGGGATTGTTCCATATTTAATTCCTCCACAGCACCCAAGTGTCAATAATGTAGCTCTGTCACTTGTCTTATTTGCCGGGGTGACTTTAGGTGGATTGGAAGGGAATCTAGGGATTCTGGAAATGCCAAATTCTTAAACAGGAAGCTATATGCCTATTAGATTACATTAGATTTCAACCAGAAATTCTTCAACATTTTGTTTTTGTTTTGTTTAAATTAATTTTTTAATTGAAATATAATTGATTATACATATCTGCGGGGTACAGCATTGAATATTGATACCTGTGTGCAATATGTGATACTCAAATCAGGATGATTAATATGTTCAACATTACACAATGTAATCATTTTTTGTGGCCCTTTACCGATTTCCTGCTAACCCCTGCTCCCCCTTTCTCACCTCTGTTGGCCTCAGTTCTGTTCTTTCCTTTCAAAAGTTCAATGTATTATTGTGATTGTTGTTTCTTCCTCTCTCTCTCTTTCTTTATTGTTTATTTGTTTATTTATGAATTCAGCTCCCACTTAGGAATGAGGACATGTGGTATTTCTCTTTTTGCACCTGGGCTGTTTCACATAGTATAATTTTCTCCAGGCTCATCCATGATGCTCCGAATGGCAGAATTTCATTCTTTTCTATGGCTGAGTAGTATTCCATTGTGTATGTATGCCACATTTTCCTTATCCAGTTATCCATTGATGGACATTTCGGTTGGTTCCAACTCTTGGCTTTTGTAAATAGAGCTGCAATAAACATGACAGTGCAGGTATCCCATCAACATGATGATTTTCCACCCCTTTGGGTATATACTCAGCAGTGGGATTGCTGGATTGTATGGCAGTTCTATCTGTAGTTGTTTGAGAAGCCTCCATACTGTTCTCTGTAATGTCTGTATTAATTTACAGTCCCACCAACAGTGCAGAAGAGTTCCCCTTTCTCTTATTCATTGTCTTTTTGATAATAGCCAGTCTAACTGGGGTGACACGATATCTCAAAGTGGTTTTGATATGCATTTCCCAGGTGATTAGTGATGTTGAGCATTTTTTCATATAACTGTTGACAATTTGTATGTCCTCCTTTGAGAAATGCCTGTTCAGCTCCTTTGCCTACTTTTTAATGGGATTATTTGTTTTCCTACTGTAGAGTTGTTTGAGATCCTTGCATCTTCTGGATATTAATCCCTTGTTGGATGCATAGTTTACAGATATTTTCTCCCATTCTGTAGGTTGTCTTTACACTCTACTGTTTGCTTCTTTTGCTGTGTGAAGCTTTTTAGTTTGATATAATACCATTTGTTTATTTTTTCTTTTGTTGCCTGTGCTTTTGGGGTCTTATTCTTAAAGTCTTTGCCCAGTGCTACATCCTGGAGTGTTTCCCCTATGTTTTCTTCAAGGAGTTTTATAGTTTCAGCTCTTATATTTAAGTCTTTAATCTATTTTGAGTTGATTTTGGTATATGGTGAGAGGTACAGATATAGTTTCATTCTTCTACATATGGATATCCAGTGCTCCCAGCCCCATTTATTGAAGAGGCTCTTCTTTCCCTGTTGTATGTTCTTGGTGCCCTTGTCAAAGATCAGTTGGCTGTAAATACATGGGTTGACTTCTGGGTTCTCTATTCTGTTCCATTGGTCTGAGTGTCTGTTTTTATGCCAATACCATACTGTTTTGGTTACTATAGCTTTGTAATATAGTTTAAAGCCAGGAAGTGTAATGCTTCCAGCTGTATGTATGTATGTATGTATGTATGTATGTATTGCTCAGGATTGCTTTTATTACTCAGGGTCTTTTGTTATTCCATATGAGTGTTAGGGATTGTTTTTTCTATTTCTGTGAAGAATGTCATTGGTATTTTGATGGGGGTTGCATTGAATCTGTAGATGGCTTTAAGTAGTATGGACATTTTCACTACATTGATTCTTCCAATCCATGAACAAGGAATGTCTTTCCATCTTGTGGTGTCCTCTTTGTAATTTTTTTCAGCAGTGATTTGTAGTTCTCATTGTAGAGAACTTTCACACCCTTGGTTAAATTTATTCCTAGGTATTTATTTTCTGGAGATTCTTGTAAATGGGCTTGCTTTCTTGATTTCTTTTTCTGCTAGTTTGCTGTTGGAGTATTAAAATGCTACTGATTTTTGTATATTGATTTTATATCTTGCAATGTTACTGAATTTGTTTAGCATGTCATCTGCAAACAGGGACAATTTGGCTTTGTCTTTTCCTACTTGGATCATCTCAATAGATGCAGAAAAAGCATTTGATAAAATTCAACATCACTTGATGATAGAGACTCTCAGAAAATTAGGTATAGAAGGAAAATATCTCCACACAATAAAAGCCATATGACAAACCCACTGCCAATATCATCCTGAATGATATTTAAGAACAGGAACAAGACAAGGATGCCCACTCTCACCACTTCTTTTTAATATAGCATTGGAAGTACTTGCCAGAGCAATTGGACAAGAGAAAGAAATAAAGGGCACCCAAACAGGAAAAGAGTTTTCTTTAAGTAGCCCAAGGAATATTCTCCAGGAAGTGAGCTTAAATGCAACAAGAGAAATCTTTGCTTTTATTTTAAGAAGTTCTTTTCATTTCCTAGCAAGCTTTGGCAAACACTCTATTTAGAAACAACCATGCTCATGTGATATTTGCTGCATTTTGTTTCTCCTTCTTTCCTCACTATTAAGTAGTAGAGAAATAAGCTATAGCACATTCATCTTGACGTCTGTAACATGCTTGATAATATGTCTGTCTGGAGAAAGCTATAGCTAGCTCCCATCTCATGAGTACCACTGCATACCTGGGTGTGGTAAGCATGGATTTGCATTCCCCTGATTTCTCTCTAAAAGGACCTCCTGCTGGAAATATGTTTGACTGACAGCCACAAATTGCTGCACCTTTGAATTCACCGCAACATTCAAATGAAATCCACACTTTCTCTGGGCTGCTCCCAGCCAAGACAGAGCATGCTGGCAATACTGGAATAGTGCTCTTTCTGCCCAGTACAGTATCACTCTACTGGGAAATATTTGCCCAAGAACTCCCCATCAGTCTGCCTGAGATTTTCTCAGGACCATGCTATGGTCTAAAGGTCTTCCTATCCAATCCTCTATAATTCCTTCTCTCCTTTCAGAGGTGTCAGACCTGCATTTTGGCCTAAAGTTTCTCCCCACTGACCCCTCTCTCCTAATCCTTCAAACAAGTTTCTCCTGATAAATCCTTTGCATATCTAATTTCATCTTAATACATGCTTCTCAGAAGACCCAAACTGACATATTAGGGTTATTCTGACCAGCAAATGAAGTTAAAGAATTTGCAGTTCAAGAAAAGATAAAATTATCACGGGTAGATCAATTCAAAATAAACTCTGTGGTTGGATATTTGGAGTTTGTTTCTCTTGAAATAAATTGCTCTCTGTTCATAGATTAAATTATTTTTCTAACTTTTTAATTGAAATATAACATATGTACAGAAAAATGAACAAGTCATGAATATACAATTTGATGGATATTTAGAAACTGAACATACCCACATAACTAGCAGCCAGGTTGACAAACAGAACATGACCAGCACCCCTGAAATCTCCCTTGTGTCTCCTCCAAATTACTACGCCCCAAAGATAACTATGATGCCTTACTTTTAATACATAGATAGCTTTTATCTCTTTTGAAACTTTATAGGAATGCAATCATATATTATGCATCTTCGTGTCCAGCTTTTTTCACTTAACATTATGCTTGTGAGATTTATCCACATTTTCCATGCAGTGATAGTTTATTTACTCTCATGGCTATAGTTCAAAATCTTTCTTAACTCTAAATCTTGTCAGTGCATCTTCAAGAACTAGATTGGAGGTGCCCAGCTGGAGTGTTTTATCATGTTCAATTTTCACTTGACTTTCCATGATTCAGTGAAGACAGTTTCTGCCTCTTCTCTCAGAACACTATTTCATAAGTCCTGACATGTAGAAAATGTTCCTGAGAGTCTGGGTTTTCCTTCCTAAGAATCCTTTTTTATGTTACCTAATTACTCTCCCTGGGACCATTATATTCTTCCAATGATGGAAGACTATTATTCTCTCTTAGTCATCCTTTGTCTGTAGTGCTTTTCTTACTTTTGTAGAACAACTTCTAAATGTCTTCTTATCTTCTGCCATCATTTGGAAATTCAGGGTCCAAACCCATCAGCAAAATTCCAAGGACCACATCCAGCCAATGGGACAAACTCTGGGCTATCCGCAAGCTTCATCTAAAGGAAGAGTATGTTCTTTCCTGAGATCTCTTCCCTGGTGCCTCCAGGTTAGAACCACCATCGTTTTATCTAAAACACAAGAGCACCTTTGAGAATAGGATGCTAAGAGGCAGAAAATCAACCAATCCTTTATGATTGTCTTGATACTTCAATCATCTGTATCCACTCTTCAGGTCTTAATCAATCTCCCACTTTTTCCACAATTCTTCATATGGGCCAGAGAACAACTGTGTTTTAAATAACTTTTCTCTTTTCACATCTAAAGACAGTTTTCTAAAGAGAATTTTATTCTGAACTTTTCCTAGCCTCTTTGAATTATTTCTTCAGTTGGATTATTTCTGATCACAACTTTCACCTTGGGGTTAGACATCAGTCCTTTGAGAACTGTTGTTCTTTTTCTTTGTAATATACTAACATCTAATAATGACTGCCATAATTGAGAATCTACTCTGTGCAGAGCAGTTTATAAACCTCATCTATAATCTACAAATCTTCACTATAGGTATTACCAGTTTTATTCATTGTCACAGGGAAACCGGGGCCCAGAGAGGCTAAATACCCTGCCTAAAGTCATACAGTTAGCAAATGGCAGAGCTGGGATTCACACTTAAGTCTTTGGCTTCGAAATTCATTCTTGTTCAACTGTCCCATCCTACTCTTCTTCCCTTAGGCTCAGTCATCTACCAGTTTCTTCAGTTCCCCATCTGCTCCCCACATTGCTAACAGTTGTGTGTGCAGGCACCCACAGGCACACACAGACACATTGTGCTTCGTTCTTGTTTGCTATAGTTACTTCCCTCCTCCACTCTCCATGCCCTGGGGCCAAAATTATCTAAGAGAATAGCCAGCATCCCAAAGCATCATGGCCTAGAAAGTAAGAACCTAGACTCAGAAGTCAGACAATTTGCATATGAATCCTGGGTCCTCAACTTATTGGCTGTGAAATCTTAGGCATGTTACATATTTCTGTGAGCTTCAGTTTCCTTATCTTTAAGATGGTAATAATGGTACCTTTCTCATAGGGCTGTTGTGAGGATTAAATAAGATTATGCATGTAAAGCTCTTAGCACTGTGCACATAGTGAACAATAAATGTTAAGTTTATTCTTCTTATTAGTTGTTCACGGTGTCCCATAAAGTCAGGGAATAGTGATTGGTTAATAGCGGTCAAGAACAGTAGTTCCTAAACCTGGATCTTGGTCTGAGCAGTCTGCTATGCTTTTGGGAAAGACTTTTTCCTTGGCCCTTCCCCTAGAAGTTGTAATTCAATAAGATTAGGATGGAGCCCTGGAAAGTTTTATTTTTAAAAGCTTCTCCGGGTGACTCAAATGTTCCACCAGACATGGAAATCTCTGACCTAGAGCAGAAGTCCTCAAAGGCAGTGGTTTCAGAAGGCACTATTGGGTCATCTCAGGGATGCCTGGCACCTCCCAATCTCTCTTCTCAGGCTCTGTCCTCTCTCATGCAGAATAACACCCCACCCCACACTCGCATGTAAACATAGGACATATACACCCTACTCACACACCATAACCTGGATTGAGCCATGACCGGAGCTAGATTCCAGAAAGGGAACACCACCCTCTCACTGATGTGCATTATAGAGTGGCCTCCAGAAGCCCTGTGTGGTAGTTTTGGGGATGAGGATGGCTGGTCAGAAGGCTAATCATGACCAGCAGCTATTATGCTATTTTTGCAACTCCTTTATGATCAAAGTCATGCCTATCATACCTGTTTCTCCATCTGTAAGACAGGTCTCAAAACTGGCACCACCTCTTTAGTCGACAGGCCATTAGCAGGGCAAAAATTAGAGAAACTGTTAAAATCATAGGATTCCAAGGAAACGTCACTTCTACAAATGCGTAATCAAATGCCTTGTCCTTTCCCCACAAGAAGACCCTGCTCTCTTGCCCTCTCAGCAATGGCTTTCCAATGTTCAGTGTGTACACAGTCATTTTCCACCTTAGTACATGGGTGCTTCCAAGCCCATGTAGGAAGTCTGTGAGTTCTCAAGAGGTACAATGAGAATATAATAATGAGAAAAGGGCTATGGGGCCTCTATATTTTCCCAGGCGTGACCCCAAATGCTCACTCATTTGAGACCAAAGACAGTACTTGGGAATGTGGGAGTTAACTTTCATTCAAAAATGGTTCCGTTTGTTTCAATCAACCTGAAGGGCAGCCAAGGCTGGTAAAAAATAGCTGTTCGATTCCAGCTGATCCACAGCCGCAGGTGCTTCGATTTGGATTGCAGCTGGGATTTGTTTTCGCTATGAAGAGGCTGTAGCAACTGCTTTTATCATCTACTGTAAGTACAAATAACAGCAGGAAATCAGGCAGCGCTGGCGAAATTAAGCTCTGTGACAAATGATTTGGTTTCTTTCCGTTAACAATCATGATTTGACCTGAAATGCTTCAATTAAGGGATTGGAGTGGGTGCCCTCGGTTTGTTCATTACATATGCAAGAGAGAGAAAGAAAGAGAGAGAGGAAGTGAGACAGAGAAATGGAGATGAGAGAGAGAAAAAGAGAGATGAAACAGAAAAGATGACAGGATGTTAATTCGGTGTGGCACATGTAAGGATGTTTTAGACTAAGGACATGGGGGACTGTGATTTCACTCTTTTCACCCCCCCCATCTCACTCTAATATTCCAAGAAAGATCACAAACACTGTATTTATGAGAGCTCATTATGCCAATGTGTCCATTTGATGAATGGTGTCACTGATTAATGGAGACTTGAAACAATTGGATTCCAGTTCAAAAGAAGTACACAGCTTTTAAGAAAAAGAAATCAAATAATTGGCAGTCCTCCTGCCTGAAATTCTCTCTTCCATGTTTCAGACTTTAAAAAATGTATCTTTTTACATCATTGGTATTTCCCTGTTCGCAGACACATTTCTCACAAGTAATAAAGCTTGTGAAACCAAGTTGGAGAGGCTCTTCTCAATTTTACCCTTTTAGTCTTGAAACATGAAATACCATTTTCCCTGGCCACCCACGGGACCGAGATGAGCTGCACAAGTTACAACGTGTAGGAATTAAACCCAGAATGTGCAGGGAGATAATTATTCATCCTCATCTGGCTCGCCATGGCACTGAGGCACTTGGTAGGGCAATACACTGACTGTGGTTGTTTTTTGTTTTGCTTCGTTTTCAGAAGACTTATTTTTTAACTCTTTATTTTGAAATTAGTTTGGACTTACAGAAAAGTAGCAAAAATTGTACAAAGAATTTGTATATACCTTTCACCAGCTTTCCTTAATATTAACATCTTATATAACTGTAATACAATTATCAAAACTAGAAAATTAATATTAATACAATAATATTAACTAAACTACAAACCTTATTTGGATTTCACCAGTTTTTCCACTAATGTTCTTTTTCTGTTCCAGAATCAACTCTTCCTTAGACACCGTCCTTCAACCTACGACAGTCCTTAGTCTTTCCTCATCTTTTTGGACATTGACACTTTTGAAGAGTACTGGTGAATTATCTTGCAGAGCATCCCTCAATTTGGGTTTGTCTGATATTTTCTCATAATTAGACTGAGGTTATGCATTTTTGATGAGAACAGCACAGAACTGATAATGTGCCCTTCTAAGGGCATCATATCAGAGGGTGCATGATGGCAACATGCCTGCTTACTAGTGATGTTAACCTTGATCATTTGGTTAAGGTATGTCTGCTGGATTGCTTCACAATGAAGTTACTATTTTCCCCCTTATCATTAGTAATACCTTCAGAGCAATAACCTGCTTGTATTAGTCCATTTCTCTTGCTTATAACAAAATACCTGAAACTGGGTGATTTATAAAGAAAATGAAATTTATTACTTACAGTTTCGGAGGCTGGGAAGTCCAAAGTCCAGGGAATACATCTGGTGAGGGTCTTGGTGGTGGCAACAGTGACCAGGGGTCTCACATTGCAGAAAATGGCAGAGCAGAGAGAGCAGGGAGTAACCTCCTCATTCACTTTCTTTTTAAAGCCCTCAGAACTACGCCACCAACCACCATTTTTAATTCATTCACTACAGCATGGTCCTCCAATCTAATCACCTCTTCAAGGTCTCACCTTTGAATTACCATAATAGGATTTCCCACCCTCAAGAGTTACAGAGGGGATTAAGTTTTGGGGGGACATTCAACCCAAGGTGCTGCTTCTCCTTAAATATTCACCCACTGACTTTCCCAACCATCAGTAGACCATGCCTTGCAGGTGACTTTTAAAGAACCACTCTAGTATTTGTCCAAAGAGCCTGCAGAAAGAAGACTCTGGAAGGGTCAAACACACTGTGAGAATATCAATTAAAAAGTTGTGTACAGGCGGCAATTCTCTCACTGAACAAATGCAAGCACTCTGCCTTAAGACACCAGGAATTTTTGTCGTTCTCTTTCCTGGCTTGGGATTGGTTGAAGAAGATACCTCTAAGACTTTAGGGAACATGAAGAGGCTTAGCTTTTACTGGAGAAAATACACTTGTCCATTTCTCTCCAAATAAGAAATAAAATATCCCACTGAATTTCCCCATATAACTTTGACCTTAGCCATACTCCAAATAACTTACCAATTGGCTTATGTTCTTTGGTTTGTAGGTGACAACTCCCCTCACCTTCATTACCATCAACATCCCCATGTAAGAAAACTTAGTCTTTTCTTTTATCCTTCTAAAACTTTGGGCAATTCAAACGCATACTTCTTCATTTTTTAAAGAACTTGCCAATGTCATTGATGAACTCGCTGTTACCTGTCTCATGAGGAATTAATAACCAGCTGCCTTGAATGGCTCTTGGCTTTTTCCAGGTATATTAAAGCTACCTCAATCCCAGAGATGTTCCTGAAAACTGTTGCTTAATTGGGAAACAAACTCCTCCATTAAAATAACCCTGTAGAATTACATCAGAGCCGGAATGATAAGGAAGTTCTGATAAGTTCTTACTTTGACTAAAAACTTCTCTCCAAGTGGAGAGAACACAATTTTGATGTGTTCCAAGGGGCCAGTAAGATGTGCCCCAAGTTGCTTTAGGAATTGTGATAGGAAAAGACCCTCATCCAGCCTCTCATCTAGCCCCGCTGATAACCATCAATGCTCATTTGTGATGTGACTGGCTGTACTGGCCTAAGTGAGACTAACTAACATCAAAGGACATTATTTCTACGGGCCCATTTAGAAAGCAAGGCTTTGGCTGCCTAACTCCAGCCAACTGAGTTTATTGGCCCAAACCATTTGTCAAACTCCAACATTAGCACTTTACAAAGGTCACTTTGTTGATTTGATCAGGGGATGCCCCAAACAGAGGATTATGAATTACTATTTCCCTGGTGAGTTATTTTTGAAAAAACTCAAGCCACCAGAAGATGTTAGCCACTGATGGAGTTTGGATGTGTTGTCCCCTCCAAAACTCATGTGGAAATTTGATCTCCAATGTGGCAGTGTTGGAAACTGATTGAGTCATGGGGGTGCATACCTCATGAATGGATTAATGCTCTCCCTGGAGGAGGGGGGATTAATGAGTGAGTTCTCACCCTATTAGTTCCCACGAGAGCTTGTTGCTTAAAAAGACCCTGGCACCTCCTCTCTCTCTCACTCTCTCGCTTCCTCTCACCATGTGATCTGCTTGTACCCGCCAGCTGTCTGCCATTTTCCACCATGAGTAGAAGCAGCCTGTGGCCCATGCCAGATGCAGCTGTCCCAGAATTGTAAGCCTAATAAACCTCTCTTCTTTATAAATTACCCAGTCTCAGGTAATTTTGTTATAGCAACACAAACGGACTAAAACAGCCACCCTGATCTATTTGTTTTGAATGTCAGCAATGCAAGATCACGTACACTCTAGACACATTTTAAATGGTTCTCTTATTGAAACATTTAATCTTCACAGCAATTCTGTAAGTTAAATAGTACTGGTCCATTTTATGAATAAGAACTGAGACTCAGAGAGGTTGAGAAACCTGAAATAACTAAGTGAGTTTCAAACCCAGGTTGGTCTGACTCCAAAGCCTATTCCTTTCAGATGGCCAGGATCTGCCTTTTTGAAGCCCCTCCTCACCTTGGCCATGACTTCAACAATGATGGGCCAAGAGCAAGTTTGGAAAACACCTTTTCTGTACATGCTGACCCAGTTGGTGGTGTCCTTCTGAAGCATGGCTCTGGTTGGAAGACCCAGTGTTGGAAACAGCCCACGGTCCCTATGGGCTCCTCTTATCTCCTGATTGTATTTACACATTCTCTGAATGTAAAATAACTTCTCCAGCAGCCCTCTGGGCCTTCTGTGTGTCTCTTGACAGCTTTAGGTGGAGCCAAACACTCTGAATTTTTTTCTGAGAGCTGATATGTAAAATCAACACCGGAGAATTTTCCAGCAATGGCTGGCAACTCAGCAGACCCAAACTACTTAAAACCCCATTGAAAAGCTGACAATTTGTGTTTTTCCTTCTCTCCTTTTTACTCCTAATTTTCCTCTTCTCAAGTGGATAAACAAAATCTTTTATTTTCTCATCAAAACACACATCATTAACTGCTAATCAACTCAAGGCTCAGAAATCCCCCAGCAACCTCTTAGTTTTCAGAAATGCCAGCAAGAAATAAGTACCGTTGATCGAGCCTTGGCTAATGGGACCAGGTCAGTCTCGGGGGGCTCAAGGTGCCAGGGATAGCACCATAAAGTTAGGTCAACAAGTGGGCCTTCTGTTTAAGGGTCATGAAAGGCAGACAGAGCCCCCTGGATCTTAGATGTTAATGACTTCCACTCGCCAGGGTCACAAGGGCTGAATTGCCATGAAAACAGAGTAGGGAAACAGGTAGGGTAGGGAGGCCAGAGCTCTGCAGTCAAGGACAATTGGAGGCCAGTGAGTCTGGGAAGGACAAATGAAGGCCCTGGAATGAGCCTGAGAAGGCTGGTTGACTGCCTGACTGTAGGTATAAGACAGCTTCAGGTCAAGTTCTGGCCTAGATAAGACTGGCTCCATAAATTGGAGCACCGTGCTTTCCTTGGCATTAAAGAAGGCAGCAAGCTTGGGCCTATGATGTAGACAGAGTAGGCCCTCACTATGGCTCTCTGGGCTGAGGCAGGTATGGTGGGTTTATGGAGGAAGTTTCCACGAGATGGACAAGGAGAATGTAGGAGGGAAATGAGTCTGTGCCAAGGCTATCCAACAGGTCTGGAGCTATGTGGAGGGCAAGACAGGAGGACCTGCCCAAACTATCCATGGAATGTGTATTAGTCTGTTTTTGTTGCTTATAACAAAATACCTGAGACTGGGTGATTTATAAAGAAAAACGAAATTTATTGCTTACAGTTTCTGAGGCTGGGAATTCCAAAGTCCACCTGGTGGTGGTGACAGTGACCCAGGGGTCTCACATTGCAAAATGGTGGAAGCAGAGAGAGCAGAGAGAGCAAGAGACAGACTCTCCTCTCCTTTTAAAGCCCTCAGAACCACACCCCTGACCACCATTTTAATCATTCACTACTGCATGGTCCTACAATCCAATCACCTCTTCAAGGCTCCACCTTTCAATTACCATAAGAGGATTTCCCACCCTCTTTACAGTCACAGTGGAGGCTAAGTTCCTAATACATAAAACTTGGGGGACACAATTCAAGCCTCAGTGAGTTTTGGGGAGATGTAATTCAATCCACTACAGAATGCCAAAGGGTCTTAGCAATTTCATCTAATTTAATTCAACAAGTATAATGGGGTCATGCTATGTAAGCCTGTGGGGGATACAGGAATGGGGACACAGGAGACCCTAGATTTATCACTCATGGTTTTGATCCTAATGATGGTCCTGACAATCCACAACATGTGGAAAAGTGCCATCTTACTGAGGGCTGAAACTGAATGGTGAGTTGAGGCTGGTGTGGAGAGTGAATCACTTGTCTAGTAACTGAGTCTAGCTGCCCTTCAGGTACCGCAGCATCTCTGCTGTCTGCTAATGGCTGCCAAGAGGCAGTGTGGCATCATGACTAAGAGCATGAGCACTGGCATTACACTGCCTGGGTTTGTAATCCCAGCTTTGCCCCTTACTAGCTCTATAACATTGGGTGGATTGCTTACTCTCACGGTGGCTTTGTGTTCCTATCCATGAAATGGGGTGACTAATGGTACCTACATGCTAGGGTTGTTAGGAAGATTAAATGAGTAAGCACAGGATAACCCAAAAGTGTTAGTGCCATTTTAAGCTTTAATAACTTCAGAAGTATAAACACTACAAACTTACAAAAAACATCATTTGGAAGTTAAATTATTTAAATTTGTTTTGTGCTCCTTTAGTTTTGTGAATTCATTTTGTGGATCTGGAAAGCACATGGAAGAGTGCCAGAAACATAATAGATGCGTGTTGTTATCCTCACATGCATTCACCCCTGGGCAGCTATACTTTACCCTCTTTTACGGGAAAATGAAAGGCCCAGGGCCACCTCCTTGGCAAATGTTAAGGATTTGCTCTATTTCTACCAAAGTCAAGATTCCTTTCATTGGGAATGAATTGGCAGGAGGAATATTTCCACATCTCTACAAGGCAGCATCTGCGGTTGAGGGTCACACTGAAGTTAAAAGGAGCAGATGGATGTGATTCTGAACAAAACTTCCTTGGGAACAGAAGAGCTCTAAGGCCTTTTCCCTAGTCATTTAAAGCCCTGGAAGAAAGGGCTTAGGCAAAATGTCATTGTATGAAAGCCTTTTATACCAGCTCCTTTAACAGCTGCAAGTGGTATGATCTGAGTGGCATGAAAACATATGCCCTACCACCTCCAAAAATTATGTCACCACGAGCCTGTCGCATTGCCTGAAATTCCACCATTGCAGGCTCACAGTCTCAGATGCAGACACCTCAGGGAGTGTTAAGTGCTTTTAGTCATCAACACTGGAGTGAGACTTTGTTTAATCAGCTGTCTTCCTCTAACAGCCAGCTCAGTAGCTTAAAGGGAAAGAATAGAGATTTTGATTGTATCAGAGGAAGGATGAATTTGCAAACCTGGGGTGCTGCCCTGGAGAGGACAAGAATGCTTCAAGGAGGTCTCCAGGAACCTTGGGCACCTGGGACAGGAGAGGAGACAGTCTGGGGAAGAGGGAAGAGCAGCAGCCTTGAAACCGTACAAGCTTTCTTCCTTTGTATCCCCCACGAATTGCAGCAAAAATGCTGGGCATTATAGTAAATGCTTCATGAATGTTTAAATTATTGATTACAGTATTCTTCTATAAGGACTTTTGTAAAAGAGTTACAACCAGATAGAAATTTTAAAGTTGACCATTGAATGTGGTTGAATTCTAAATTGCTTGTTTGTTTGCTTCCCAATAGGATTACTAGCCCCTCACCATAAACTTGCAAAGTAATTTATTCTCTTCACAATTAGGCTCCCTTAAGAAGACTCACTCAGTAATGTAATTAAAAACGAAAACTTTAACTCCTCATCTTTAAAATGCAATAGTAACAACATTTTCTGGACAGGATATAACATTTCAAGCTTCTTTTTAATTTTGTCTTATGCGTAAGATGGTGCTTTAGTGGTAGACATTAATTGCACTAAAATGGTAATGCAAAACCACTAGCAACTCACGGCCATATATCTTATACTTGCTCAGATCAATGCTGTGATTATAATTAAGAATGCATGCTTGTGTCTGGAATAAATCTTCACATTGTGACATGTAAAATAAGATTTAAGATAATTATTTTCTTTCTAGTCTACCCCTAAATCAAAGGAGAATGTTTGGAGAGAACTTTTGGAGGCTAAGGATATAGTGACCTGCCCTTAGCTTGAAGTCACTTATCTGGCTCATGCAAACTTTTGGAAGACTGCCAAGAATGTAGATCTGGCGTTGCCAAAGTGCATGTAGAAGAGGTTAAAAAAGCATTCAGGTAACTGACTCTAGGAATTGGGGGTCATCCCCAGACATGAGTGTGCAGTTAGGTGAAGAGTCCCAGGAGTGCTGTGAACGTGGCCAAAGTGGTGGTGGTGGGGGGGGCAGTGGAGGCGATGTTAGGATGGAAGATCCTGGCACCATTTACATTTGTTCTCCCCAGGACTGGGATTAGGGTGTTGGTTGACAGAAGGAACCTGGAAGCTAGAATTCCCGCCCTTTACCTGAGGAGTCCTCTCAAGGGAGGGACTATATCTTTTCTAGCACCTGGTGGGTGCTACGCAGGTATTTGTTGACCAACTGAATAATTCACTCCCTTCACTTGGGTCCCAAAGCTGGAAGATTTGGGAGATAGGGCAGAGGCTCTTCTATCAAAGAAGCCTCTAGGATTTAGAAATATGAACAGGAAGTGGGGTAGGTCGGGTGCATGACTCTCCTATAAATATCTCCTGAGGAAGTCAAGTCATAAAAACCAAAGAGGGCAATGGATTGTTTTCCACCCTCAGAACCTGAGAGGAAGAGGGAAAGTGGTGGGGTCCAATTCACTGGGATTGGGGGGCTCTAAGAGGGATGAAGTTGGGGGCATTTTTAAAGAGGGTATCACTTTAGGGTCAGTTCCCTGACCCTTAAAGCGGAAAGGAGATATGTTAGAGGGAGAGGCTGTGCAACGCAACTGTGTGGTCTGCAAAAGCCAAGGGAAACACTATTGCAGGCCCGAGATGGCAAGAGACATGGGGAATGGGCAAAGCTCGTTTGGAATTTGGAGCCTGTGCAGTGAGGTCTGACCACCACACCGAACATCTGAATTCTTGGTGAAGCCTCTGCTTTGCTCCTTCCCCATATGGTTCGAATTATGGAGGGTTGGATCTTTATTTCCTGCTTTCCTTTTAGGGGAAATTAATAAGCAAAGGAAGATGTGCACATGGGCAAACCTTCCCAGGCTGCTCAGTGAACACAGAATGGGGGCATCTTACTGAAGTCTTTCTTTTTTTTATTGTATATATGTAAGTTAGCTTGATTGCGGTAATTATTTTATAATGAATATGTATATCAAATCATCAAGTTGTATGCCGTAAATACACACATTTTAATCCCGTTTTTCCCAAGGTTCGAGAGTAAGCTTCTCACTTGCTTTGTTCCATGCTTTTCGGAATCTGAGGAACCCGAACAGGAAGCCAGGCACCGCTGGGGATGGAGTTCCTGCCAGTCCTCTCTGTCCAGTGCTGTGACTGGGTTGTATGCCATTTGAATCCCAGCAGGCACAATTTTTAAAATCCTCTACCCCCACCCCCCATCAGACTTGGAGTTTGAAAAAACCAACCTCCTTCCTCTGCTTTTAACCCTCCTCTCTATAGAAGTTTCCAGAAAAGCTCAGCAAGGAACTAAAAACTGTGAATGTCCACAAGGTTTCTAAACAACAGCAACAATAAATCTAATATATGTATGTATGTATGTATGTGTGTGTGTGTGTGTGTGTGTGTGTATATAACTCACCCAAACATTTAAAAAATGCCAGCATTTTCCCTAGCTTGAGGCAAAAATGACTTTTTTATTACATGGGGGAAAGAAGCATGAAATTTCACAGGCTTTTGCCAAAGCTGAAACTCTCTGGGTCTGGGTACGCTTTGAGAAGGAGCAGGCCGTTGAGCAGGCCATGGAAGGCATGCTGTGTAATTGGAAGTGCATGGGTCTCTGGCTCCATCCTTCCGATATTCACCAAGCTCTCCCCTGCTTGGTCCTCTCTCATCCCCCGGGCAGAGGCTTCTGGCGTCAGCAGAGGTTCTTTTGCGGGGAATGCACAACCATTGCTGACCGGAAGGGCTCTGACAAAGCAAGCCTTCTGTTTCTTGCTTCAAGTCCCTTCACGACAACTTCCTATGGGTGTTTCAATTGTAGGAATTGCTTTTTTAGAAAACAGATGCATTTTAAGAAGAGAGATCTTTGGGTACGGGCTGTGGGGACAAGACTGTCTGGCTTCCAACCCTGGCTTCCAGCTGCTTGTAGCTGTGTGTCTTGGGCAACTTAATTAGGTCTGCTTAGTGCAGCTTCTTCATCTGTAAGATGGGGCTAAGAAGCCCTAGACTGCAGAGTGGTTGGGGAATTAGAGGAGATGTACATGAAGTATTGTCTGCTCAAATACTGCCTTCATTTTTACTTCAATGATGAATTCAGTGATACTGTCGCCTGGGAAGAGTCTCCCCCTTCATGAGTTGATATGTCTGATGATAACAAAGTAATCAAAATGAGATTCAGCCTCTCTGGATTTCAGAGGGACTTGAGCATTTTGAAATTTCAAGAGTTAAACTAAGATCTGGTTTACTCCTAACTTTATACATTTCATAAGAACAAATTGCCATACACAGCCTTTCCTTAATAACACAGGACATACTTGCTTGGCAACAAAATTCTCCAACTGCCATAGGAGACAGGTCAACAGCTGGGAATCAGTACAGAAAGATCCTGTGGGGTGTTGGGTCAGCACAGATTGGCCATACAGTCTGGAATGTTAAGTCTCTATCAGATATCAAGCAAAGTAACCCGGTTTTGCCTTTTATTTTTCAGGCAATTACAACTGGTAGAGTAGGAAACATCCCACATATCCCGTTCGTGCACTGTGCTGACAGGCACTTTGGGATGGATTAAAGTTTGTGGCCCAACAAAGAGCCCACTGAAGGCACCTGGGCCTGGGCAAGCAGAAAGGCCACCCACCCCTGCACTTGCTCTCATACACTAAATGCTGATGCTACATTGCGGATGTGCAATTTCCCTCAGAGGGTTCTTTCTTAACACTTAAAAAATCACATTAATATAACTTGCAGGCAAATTAATGTGCATTGAATAAGATAAATAACTAATACATTTACAGAAAAGTGAACAGGAATATTAATGTCCATTTGAACCATCAAAAAGGATAATTGTTGCTGGCTTCTTTAGAAAGTAAAATCTGTTTCTCCTACAAGGAGATTTGGCTTTCTCAGCTGTGAGAATCCTAGAAGGGAATGGGCAATGCTGGACTGTGAAACAGAGTTAATAATTGTACACACAGAGGTTAAGAGCATAGATCTTTGATGGAGTTTGGATGTTTTGTCCTCCCAGAACTCATGTG
Source organism: Galeopterus variegatus (assembly GCF_000696425.1). Lineage (NCBI taxonomy): Eukaryota > Metazoa > Chordata > Mammalia > Dermoptera > Cynocephalidae > Galeopterus > Galeopterus variegatus. Next base: position 185,361 of record NW_007728365.1, read on the forward strand.
GAAATTTGATCTCTATTGTGGCAGTGCTGGAAACTGATTGAGTCATGGGGACAGATCTCTCACGAATGTATTAATGCTCTCCCTGGGGGAGGAAGGGTAGTGAGTGAGTTCTCACTCTATTAGTTCCCACGAGAGCTGATTGTTTAAAGGACCCTGGCACCTCCACTCTCTCTCTGTAATTCTGTTATAGCAACACAAAACGGACTAAAACAGAAAATTGGTACCGAAGAGTGGTGTGTTGCTATACAGATAACTGAAAATGTGGATGCAGCTTTGGAACTGGGTAATGGGCAAAAGTTGGAAGAGTTTGGAGGACTTAGAAGAAGAGAAAAAGACAAGGGAAAGTTTGGAATGTCTTAGAGACTTATGTGGTGGCGAGCAGAATGCTGATAGAAATGTGGACAGTAAAGGCCATGCGGATGATGAGGTCTCAGATAGAAATGAGGGACTTACTGGGAATTGGACAAAAGATAACCCTTGCTACACCATAGCAAGGAACCTGGCTGCATTGTGTCCATGCCCTTGGACTTTGTGGAAGGTGGAACTTAGGAGCTGTGAACCAGAGCATTTGGCAGAAGAAATTTCTAAGCAGCAAAGCAGTAAGGAAGCTGCATGGTTGCTTTTAAGAGCCTACTCTGAGTTATGATGGCAAAATCATGATGTAAAGCCAGAAATTAAAAGGGATGCAGAGAGTAAAGTTTTGGAATATTTTCAGCCTGGCCATGAGGTAGAGAAGTGGAGAGCAGGAGAACAATGCAAGGGTGAAGCAGATAAACTGGTTGCTAAAGACATTATCTTGGCAGTGAGGCAGCCAGATGCTAATAACCAGGACAATGGAAAAAATGCCCTAAAGGCATTTCAGAAGTCTGGAAGGGTGCCTCACCCATCACAGGCCCTGAGGCCAAGAGGGACTGAGTTATCCTGGAGGACAGACCTGGGGCACAGCTGCCCTCAGGATCCTGCTCCCCGCATCCCAGCTGCTCCCGCTGGAGTGACCTCAAGTGTGGTTCGTGCAGCCACCCTGGAGAGTAGAGGCCCGAAACCTCGGTGGCGTCCGCTTTATGTTAAGTCTGCAGGCCGTCAGGACACGAGAGCAGTGGAGGCATGGCATCCTCCACCCAGATTCCAGAGGATGTATGGGAAAGACTGGGGGCCCAGGCAGAGACCTGCCACAGGGGCGGAACCACTGCAGAGGCCATCTACTAGAGCAATGCTGAGCAGGAAAGTGGGGTTGGGGCCCCCACCAGGGAAATGTCTAGTAGAGCCAAGGCAGTGGGACCACCATGGAGACCCCAGACTTCTGGAGCTACTAGAGTGGAACACCGGCCTGGAAAAGTTGCAGGCACCAGCGCAGCGCACTGGGCTGTGCCTGGCAAAGCTGTGGGAACAAGGCTGCCTGATGCTTTGGGGGCCCAGATGCCCAATTGTGCTCAGCACGCAGGACTTGGAATCAAAGAACATTATTTTGGAGCTTTAAGACATAATGTCTGCCCTGGTGGGTTTTGGACTTGTTTGGGGCCTGTTTTTCCTTTCTTCTGGCCTATTCCCCCCTTTTGGAAGGGGAATGTGTACCCAATGTCTGTCCCACCATTGTATCTTGGCAGTGGATAAATTTGGTTTTGTTTTTCAGGTTCACAGCTGGAAGGACTTTTGCTTTTGGTCTCAGAGGAGACTTTGGACCTCGGACTTTTAAGTTGGTGCTGGAGCAAGCTAAGACTTTTGGGACTGTTGGGATGGAATGATTGTATTTTGTGAGAGTGACATGAGTTTTGAGGGGCCAGGGGTGGAATGATGGAGTTTGGAAGTGTTGTCCCCTCCAAAACTCATGTGGAAATTTGATCTCCAATGTGGCAGTGTTGGAAACTGATTGAGTCATGGAGGCGGACCCCCCATGAATGGATTAATGCTCTCCCTGGGGGAGGGGGGATTAATGAGTGAGTTCTCACTCTATTTGTTCTCAGGAGAGCTGATTGCTTAAAGGACCCTGGCACCTTCTGTCTCTTTATCTCTTGCTTCCTCTTACCATGCTCATACCCACCAGCTCCCTGCCACTTTTCTCCACGAGTAGAAGCAGCCTGAGGCCCATGCCAAATGCAACCATCCCAGAATCGTAAGCCCAATTAACCTCTTTCCTTTATAAATTACCCAGTCTCAGGTATTTCTGTTATAGCAGCACAAAATGGACTAATACAATCTTTTAGAGACATGTGTTTGAATCCGTCTACACTGAGTGACTTTGATTAAATTTCTTAAGCCTCAGTTTTATCATCTGCAAAATGGGGATGATAAAGCATCCCCTTCCTTAGGTGTTGTGAAGATAACATGGAGTAATACATGCAATAGAGCATATTGTGAGCATTCAGTAATATGTTTGCTGTTATTATTAGACCTTTAGGGATCCTTTGGATAACTCACAGTTCTGACATCTCTAATTGGGCCCTAGATGATCACAGGAATTAGTTGGTCAGGAGGTCAAGTTCTGGGATATCATCTAAGTAGGGAGCAGTCAGTGGCTTGGCTGAGGCAGGTATAGTCCTGAGACTGACATGTCAGATTGAGTCGTCAAAATCTGAGTGCTCTTCACCTCAAATTATACAGTCTGGAGCTGTACAGGTGCTCCAGAGCTAGCCCCAGCCAGACACTTAGCAGGAAATGTTACTTGATTAGGGAAAGAACTGAGGTACCTGAATGGAAAACATTATATTACCTACCTGTGAGGGGCAAGATCCAATAACAGCACCGCCTTATGTTTGATTGTTTTCAAAGCATGTTTTGCAAATGTTATGTCATTTAATCCTTTCATCTGTAAAACGAGGCCAAGAATGCCTGTCTTATTACCCCCATTGACAGAGGAGGTTATGGAGATGCTGACAGGTTAAGTGACTTGCCCAAGAGTAAACAGAAGATAAGACAACAAGTCAAAGTTATTGGTGGGGCAGGATATTCTACTCTAAGAGACACCAAAATCTTGTTGACTTAACACATAGACATTTATTTCTTGGTTCTAGAATAATCCACTGTGGGGATTCCTATTCAAAGGGGAAAGTGGGAGCCCACATGGTGATTTGGAGATCCAGGTGCCTGGCATCTTGTGGCTCCACCGCCACTGTGTAGTCTGCCTACGTGAAGGGAAAAGAGTGTGGCAGAACACACGTGACAGGTTTCTGTGAGTCAGGCCTGGTAATGATAGATGTCATTTCTGCTTACATTCTGCTGGCTAGAACTCAGTGTGACACGGCCACACCTAACCGCAAGAGAGCCTACAAAATGAAGTCTAGCTCTGTGCCCAAGAAGAGGAGATCACAAGTACGGGGAACAACATTGGCCCATCTCTGCCACAGCCAGGAGTCCATGTCACCTGAATCCAAGTCTAGTGTTACTTCTATTATGCTATATTCACATGATAATGGATTATTAACCAATTGACTGATCTACATGGTATGATCCAAGGCACAAATGACACCTCTGCAGACCTTCACATGGAGAGGAATTGAGGGTCATTGAAAGTTGGGAGAATGCAGGCTAATAAGGTCATTGTCAGGTTTAAGACACAGGAATGGCATGTACCAATGTGGAAGGAGGGCTTCTTTGCTCTGGAGCAGGTTTAAGGACATACCTATATTTGATGTCAGCAGCGTTGGGCCCATGGACTGAAGCAGGAGTCACAAAATTACCACAGGGGACTCTTTCTGCCTTATCACCACCTAAACTAGGACAAAACATGAAGTGATGCCATTAAGCAAGAAGAAAACTTGGCCTCTGGCTTTTGAGTCCAAATACCAGGTTCTCATAGGAGCTCCTTGAGGTCGAGGACTAGATGTTTAATTCCTAAAACCCCAATTTGTAGCACAGAGCCTGACATCAAGAAGCTTCTCAATAGCATTTTATTGAAGGAAGGAAGGAAGGAATACATTTAAGTTTATTTTGTCTCCACATCCCATCTTATGAGGCTCAGCACTCCACATTTGAGTCAGTGAAAGCTCTTGAAATCTTACTAGTGTCAGTGAGTGGGGACCATCCATGTCCATTTAATGAATAATTGAGGATTAATAACGATCCAAGTCAATGGTACTGTATCACAAAATGAACTTTACATGTTTTGATAAGTGCAGTTTAATGTGAATTATTTATTATATTTTGTGGTGTGTTTTGTAAAAGTAATGAAGATTTAGTACCATGTGAGCCACCGTCAGCAATTTGCTGGCAAATGCCGTTCCATGTCTGCACACTCCCTCTATCACTGACTTTCAGGTGCTTTACAGAGGGACAGCAGTGTGGTGAGGCAAAAGGAAAATGCTGGAGCACAAAGTCTCCATGGGCAAACTAGCAATGCGGGAGGAAGCCACCCACCGGGAGGACCGATTGCTGTGTCAATGACTCCTCTACATCAGCTTTCTGAGGAGCGATTTTCACAATGTGTTACTAAGGGTGTAGGGGTAAAAATCCCACTAACGTGAGTCTCCTTGGAACCTATTCATGATATTTTGTTGCACGGGAATTTTTTTTGATGATGACTGCACTGTTTGAAGATCACATTCTTAATTAACAAGAGTAAAAATTAAAATCCAAGTAAAATTTTGGCCAAAAATATGTAACCTGAATCCAATTATGAAGAAGAATCAGAGAAACCCAAATCAAGGAACATTCTATGAAACAATGTAACTGTGGCCTACAAAATAAGTTAATGTCATGAAAAACAAAGACAGATTGAGGAACTGTTCCAAGACTAAAGAGGACTGAAGGCATTACAACTGAATGCAATGCTTGATCCTAGGCTAGAAACATGGATAATTTTTTTTTAATTGCTCCAAAGAGTATCGAAACAATCATAAAAATTTGAATATAACTGTACTGTGGTTTTGTAAGAGAATGCCATTACATACTGAAATATTTAGAGGTCATGATGTCTGCAAGTTAGCCTCAAATGGTTTTGTAAATAATAATAATAATAAAATACATAACAGTATGTATACATATAGAGAGAGATTTGGGAGTCTGTCAGAGTAGCTAGTGTTACCCTAACCAAAACCAGTCTCACCAATTACTTTGACTTATAGTTGTCTTATATGCTGAAAAATGTTAATAAGTAAATCTAGGAGAAAATTTATGAAAGTTTTATACTATTCCTGCCATTTTTCTGTAAGTTTGAAAAAAATTTTTTTTTTTTGAAAAATAAGGGTTAAAAAAGACACACACTCACTGGTAAGAACCATACTCCTGCTCAGTATCAGCAAGTGTTAAGGAATATAACAGGTCTTTAAAATTCCCAAATTGTTTAATATCCCCGAAATAATATTCCTCATTAAATGCAGTAAAACATAACTTCCTGAGCAAGAGTGCATATGTGACAGCAGAGAAAACAAAGCCACCTTGAGATGTGGCTGCTAGCAGTTGGCTGGACTTCCCTTAGTAAGAGGCCTGCTGCAGTGCTAGAAATTCATGCCCCACCAAAAATAGAAATGACTGTCAGGGTCACTCATGAAGAGTTGGAATGGCAGTTGTTGAATCTTCAGATGCCAAGAATCTACCTTATTTGGAAATCAGCAGGGATTCCTTTTTTGAGCACCAGATATTTGGGGTTAGAGCGTATTGTTTGGGAAGTTGGGTGGGTGGTTTGGAAGTCTCAGTGAGCTTTTCTGGACGCAGGGGTTGGAATATTTGTGGGGGAGATGGTAAAGGGAGTCAAGGAATAGTTGGGGATTGATAGCTGGAGAGAAAAACTAAATGGAGTTCAGCTACAGTTCAACTCAGCCTCCCCTTCCTGCGTGTGGTATGGCAGCAGTTACTTTCCCTATAGAAAGGGACTGTTAAATGCACAGGGAACAAAGATAGAATTTATTGCACCGGGTTATTCATTGTACATAAGTTATTGTGACTAGATAAAAAGAACATGGTGTTTCTGAGCCATCTGCCCAGAGATAGAAATAGCTTTGTAGCAGGCAATCTTTATAATGATGTTTATTGTAATGGGATTTTTTATTGTTGGTCGGAGGTCAGGTGATCTACCAGGTTTCCTATTGAATTTTGGACTTCTCCTTTCATAAGTCATTTTTCTAAAGAAATTGGACAACTGGGTTATGTTCGCTAGCTGACATGTGCCCAGCAAGTTGAAAAAATTTATTAATTTGGGAAAACAGTCATGCCACTCCTCCCAGAACCTATTCTGTTTTCTTTTTGCCTGCAGTGTTTAGCTTAAAATCCTTAAAATGCTATTTAGGGCCTTGTGAAATCTCTGAAATATATTTCTAGTTCATACCCGCCCAGCCCTGCCACTCAAACACAAGCTTCCACCATCACTAGGATACTTAAAGTTCTCCAACCACATCATACCCTTGTAAGTAGGCCTGTGCTATTTCATATTTTGTCTTCTGGAAATGCTCTCCCTGCCATCTCCACCAAGTAAACTCCTATCCTTCAAAGCCCAGCTCAGATATCACCTTTTCTGAAATACATGCCATGACTCTTGTTCCCTTCTTGCGCCCAGGTACAATGAATCACCTCCTTCTGTGTCCTCCAACAGTACTTTATTCAACCTTCTGTCAGAGTCGTTAACACAGCCTTCCCGAGTTAACTTCCCAACTAGATTTTTGACAACTTAAGGATAGAGACCCTGTTTTATACATCTTTGCATTCCCTTCACCCAGAATGATTGGTGCTACATAGCAGGTATTCAAAAATGTGTGCTAAATGAATGCCTCAATCAATGAAGTAATCAATGGATGGAAATTTTGCAACTATGTGCTCTTCGTGGCCTACAAACTAAACACTCAACCCATGTGAGCCCAGCATAACAGCCTCTGTTTAGTGAGTGACTACTTTCTCCTGGCACAATGCATACATTTTATCTCACATCAACCCTACTACATAATCATTATTATGTTCATTTTAAGAAATGAATAAACTAAGTTATGTACAAATCTCTCATAGCTGGGGTCCTCTCCTTTGTGTCCCGTTAGAGGATATCCCTCGACACCTTTGGGGCAAGATGAATGAAATAAGGAAGAAATCCGGTCTCCAGTGCCTCTCAGCCTATTCCTATGGCACTGCCCTGGCCTCCTACTGCTGACCAGTGGCCAATAATGGCTACTAAAGGTAGATTTGACACAGATAGCAATAGTAGATCCCCTGGGAGAACTCCCTAATTAAGGAAAGGCTGTGTGAGCCAAAAAAGAAACACGGTGAAAGGAACTGTCATGTTTTGAGTCCTTACTCTGTACTTAGACCTGTGCTAAGCGAGCTCATTCTTTTTTTATTTTTTTATCTATCTTCTCAAAAATACCCCCACCACATTCTGAGACCCTGAGTTGGCCAGATTTGACAGCAACATTGCTAGAACATGCTACAGGCCATTCTGGAAGGGTTAGCCATCAGGCCTCAGGGTCCAACTCAGATGTAAACTCTGTGGTGACTTTCCACAAGCACAAGAGAATGGTTTCGGCCTTTCAGTTATACAGCTTTTCCTGCTGAGCCTATCAAGGGCCATACTTCAGAGCTCTAGGAAACATGTTGGCTCCCATTCATCAGCCCCTTCTCCGTTGTCCCTAAAGCCAATAGCTCAATGCGCCCTCCCACTAATGATCCACTACTTGATGGTCAGAAATTTATTTTCACTTACTGTGCGCTATCTATATTCCCCATCCAAGAAAGTGGTAGGGTCCTTCTTAGTTGCATCATTTGTTAATCAGACTCACACAAATGAAAATTGCTTGGAATTTGCCAATTCACCTGCCAATGTGGGTATTCAGAATATAAAGAAAAACAACAGCATAAATAGAAAACAACAGAAATCTCCATCTTCTAAAATACACACATATCTTAATAACAGCTAAACAAATCCAATCTTAGCTTGGTGATTTTTTTCCCACAGAAAGTTAACGTGCTTTAAAAAAAAATAAGAAAAGGGCCGGCCCGTGGCTCACTCGGGAGAGTGTGGTGCTGATAACACCAAGGCCTGGGTTCGGATCCCATATAGGGATGGCCGGTTAGCTCATTTCGGGGAGCGTGGTGCTGACAACACCAAGTCAAGGGTTAAGATCCCCTTACTGGTCATCTTTTTTAAAAAAAAAAATAAGAAAAGGAAAAGGAAAAATGTAATTCACAAAAGACAAATCAAGCATCTATTTTAACCAATGCCATTTTTCTCTAGTTCAGCAGTTTATAGAATTGCTCCTGAATCCTCAGGTGAAAAGGTTTAAAGTGAGTGATGCAGGAGTGAGTTAGTCTCCTGGAAACCCCAGCCTACCACCAGATTTGAATAGATATTTCAGCAAAGGAGATATGCATGGCCAATACGCACATGAAAAGATGCTCAACATCATTAGTCATTAGAGAAATACAAATTGACACCACAATGAGATAGTATTTCATACCCACTAAAATGGCTGTAATAATAATAATAAAGACAATAACAAACATTGGTGAGGATGTGGAGACACTGGAACCCACACTACATTGCTGGTAAGAATGTCAAATGGTATAGCCAGTATGGAAAACAGTTCAGCAGTTTCTTCAACCATGAAACTTAAATTTACCATATGACCTGGCGATTCCACTCCAAGGTATCTACCCAAAAGGAATAAAAGTATATGTCCACACAAAGATTTGCATGTAAGTGTTCATAGCAGCATTATTCACAATAGCCACAGTGTGCAGACAACTCAAATGTCCATGAGCTGGTGAATGGATACACAAAATGTGGTACAGCTGTAACAACAGAATACTATTCAGCAATAAGAAGGCATAAAATGATACATGCTGGAACATAAATGAACCTCAAAAACATGATGCTAAGTGAAGAAAAAAGCCAGATGCAAAAGGCCACATATCATATGACTCCATTTATATGAAATGTCCGGAACAGGCAAATCCATAGAGACAGAAAGTAGATTCATGGTTGCCTAGAGCTGAAGGTGGGAAGATAGATTAACTGTATATGGGCACGAGAGATCATAGGAGGGCGCTAGAAATGTTCTAAAACTGGATTATGGTTATGCTTGCACAACTCGGTAAATTTACTAAAAAAATCATTGAATACACTTAAAATGGGAGAGTTTTATAGTATGTAAAGTATACCTCAATACAATCGTTTAAAATACAAGTAAACATTTTTAAAGGATTATATTTTACACAGACAGCACCAGCCCCTCCTGCCTCCAGCTCCTCTGATTGGGGTCCCCTTGTGGTCCTAACCCTAGTGAGACCCCTGGAATCCTCAGTTTCCTGCAAAGATGGCAGGGGTACCTTCAGCTGCACTGACCAGGTTTCTACACTCTGAAATATGCATGGACATTTTGCAGAGATGTGAATTCCTCCAGGAGACAATTTTCACCAAATGCTAAATCTCACCACAGCAGACAGAAAGTTCTTATGGGTTTCCAGGCACTGGGAGAGTCCCCTTGGGGCTGGAGAGGGAGTTTGTGTGGGAAGGGGGTTCTCTTGGTCTCAATCGGTTGGCAGCCTGTTCTTATTTGAGGAATATTCTTTCCCTGGGGCTCCACCTACTCTCCTCCGCATCATCCCAGTTTGCTCCACTTTCTTTCTTAAATAAAAGATATTATCTGAGCAGTTACTGTGTGTTCCAAGTACTGCACATATATATAATTTAACAAACACTTATATGGCACTTACTCGAAGCCAGATACTCTTCTAAGTGCTTTACAAATGTTGGCTCATTTAATCCTTGTAACAACATGAGGCGGAACACTGTCATTATCCCCATTTCAACAGATGACAAAGGAGTGACTTCAAGCTAGGGATCGAGAGCAGGGATTTGAACCCAGACCACGCTCTAGAATCTGTGCTCTTAACTGCTGTATTATACTGCCTCTCAAAAATACCACTGTGTTTAATTCCGCAAATTAGTTAGTGACATTAGTGCTTTTATCTCCATTTTATAAACAAGGAGATAGCTAGGATTGAACCGTAGAATTCTCATTTCCAGCTGAAGGCTTTTATGTCATGATACTGTTAATTGCCTCTTCCCAGGCTTTTCCTTCTACATCAGTATTTCTTAAAGTTGAACATGCATCAGAATCCTCTGGCGAAATCCTCAGACTCCTGGATTCCAGCCCTAGAGTTTCTGATTCAGCAGGTCTGGGGTGGAGCCTCATAATCTACAGTTCTAACCAGTTCCCGGTGATGCTGATGCTGCTGGTCCAGGGACCACACTTTGAGAACTGCTGCTCTACACCAATCCATTCAAACCAACCCCGTCCCAGGAGGTTCTGTACAATGATACTAATATTAAACAATGATGTGTTATTACTAGCCACTGGCTGCTCAGGTCAACACCAAGGGCTGACAAGACTGGGCTCGCACATTCTTTGCTCTTGCTCCTGCACTGTTTGGTTGGGAGGGATCATCCCCAGGAAATTTGTTTGCACATTCAAGCTTGACATGCGTTGCTCTAGTTCTCCTCTGAGAGCCTAGATTTCCTTTTGGAAATCCAAATTTTCATTTGGCTTCTATTCAGTGCTATATATTTAATAAAACTTGAAATGCCTGAATTTGTATCAACTGCTATGAAGCTTAGTGTAGAAAGGTCAGGTATCTGGAATCACACAGACCTCAGTGAAATCTCAGATTCTTTAATTGACACTTGAGACTAAGTCGTCATCTGTAAATATGGTGGTGATGAGTCTACCTCAGGGCTTTAGTGTGTTGTGATCTCAAGCTTGTATACATGTCCAGCACGTACAGGCACTCAGAAAGAGTTATGACGTGGCTAGAACCCTACTAGGGAAGAAGTGAGTTCGGTAGCACATGAAAGAAGCTCCAAATGACAGTGGCCTTAACAAGACCGAAGTTGATTTCCGACTCATATAGAAGTCCAAACTCGTATAGTGGCTCCACTCAGTGGAGTCACCAAGGGCCCAGGCTCCATGTCTTTTGGATGGCTCCTCATTAGACCCACATTCCAGCATGTAGGAAGAGGGACACTTCCTTTCTGCTCATATCCCATTGGCTGGACCTTAGCCATGCGGCCATACCTCGTGCTACGGAAGGCTGAGAAATGTACCTAAGTAAAAATCAAGGGTTTTATGTTACAGAAGAAAGGGAGAGTGAATATTGGGGGACGATTTGTAGTTCATGTACATATATTTCTTTATTTGACCTAGATGGGCTGGGACGCCATGGGAGGGGGTGAGGAAACTGGGAGGAAAAGCACAAGCAAGGTACAGTTCCAGTCCTAGGAGGCAGCAGAAGTGCTGAGCGGGATTTGCCATGTTGGGAGCAGGAGGCATGGCCAAAAAGCACACGCAGGACACCAGATCAAGGCTGGACGGCAAGCTGCAAGGCTGATCTGCCTCTTAGCTGCAGAGAAGGGGCGGATAGGCCCTCAGAAACCTTCTGGTCTTGATGGCCTGAGCCAGCCAGTGGGGTCCAGCCAAAGTAGAGGGAAGAGGGAAGCAAGACAGGCCCTGACCTTCCCATGATCCAGATCTCCTCAGCCACCAGCCTAGCCCAGTCACCGTCACCTCTGGCCTGAACCTCAGCAATGAATCCTCCAGCTCGTCTCCCTGCACCTCCTCTGGATCATTCCCAAATCTTTATGACTGTAGTGGTGGGGGGCTTCCAACTAGCTCTGATCATGTCCCCCTTGCTTCAGAATAAAGGCTTTCCCTTCACACCTCGTTCCTACCCAAGGTGGCCCAAATCCACAACCTGCCATTTTGAGGACAACAAGGATCCAGGACTGTTGGCCAGTGGGTTGGTGGGGGGCGTTCACATTCGAGGACTACTCAGCACTGAGCCCTTTCCACAGGATTCCTGATCCTTGAGATGTAGGATCCTCTTACTGCCGGCACTTTGAGGTCTCTGGAACCTTTACTCCTCCCTTTCACACAGAGACACCCCTGTGCCTCCTCCTCTTCCCTCTTATCCCAGCTCCCAGATTTTCAGTGGGCTGCACATTAGAATCACCTGGGAAGCGTTTAAAATACTGATGCCTGGCCCCGCTCCAGACCAACTCCTATGAGTTGAATGTCCCCTCCAAAGCTCGTGTTGGAACTTAATCCCCAATATGATATTTGAAATGTGGGGCCTTTGAGATGATTGGATCATGAGGACTATGCCCTCATGAATGGATTAACTTAATAATGGGTTAATGGATGAATGGGTTATCATGGGTGTGGACTGGTGGCTTTATACTAAGAGGATAAATCATTTTAAAAATCACTCTTGCTCAGCCTCTCGCCATGTGATAGCCTGAATCACCATGGGACTCTGTAGAGTCCCCACCATGAAGAAGAGCCTCAGCAGATGTGAAGACTTCAACTTTGGACTTCCCAGCCTCCAAAACTGTAAAGAATAAATTCCATTTCTTTATAAATTACCCCATTTCTGGTATCCTGTTATAAGTAACAGAAAACAGACTAATACACCAACTGATTCAACAGACCCAAGGTGAGGCCTGGGCATCTGTATTTTCAGAAGCTCCTGAAGTTACTCTAATGAGCAGCCAGAGTCAAGAACCACTGTCCTATAAGAAAATAAGTCACTCTCCAGAGCCAGGCAACAGACTTAGGGTTCCACAAATAGGCCATTATTGGCAGAGCAAATTTAGAATTCAGAGCTCCCACATCTTTGAGGGCTAAAACAATGAGCTGGCACTTCTCTGAATTTAAAGTGCAGAGGAATAATCGTAACCCAGAGCTCCAGTTAAAATGCAGATTCTGATGCAGTAGGTCTGGGGTGGGACCTGAAATTTTGCATTTCTGACAAGCTTCCATATGACACAGATGCTGATGGTTCCCAACCGTACTTTGAGCAGCAGGATGATAAGCTATGTGGCTTTCAAAATCAGAGAAGACACAGTGTGACCATGAGTGACACATCCCCAGTGCATGACTAGCTTTCTCATTTCAGCACCCCTGGGGTCTTTATTCCCTCCCAGGCATCTGGCACCTCCTAGCACTTTGAGGGTGCAGGGCCTCTGACATATGCGGGCCTGCGACTTTGACCTTGGTTCGCTTGCTTCTGAGCTCCCCGTAACTTCCGTAGCCTCCTTCAAGTGTCTCTGTCTCTGGGTTTCCTGGACCCTGGTACAGGCATTAATTCTTCCTACCTTTGCCCTGCTTGCCTTGCTGGCAACGTTTCTGGCCCACAGTCCCTGGCCTTGTCCTCAGTGCTAGGTGGTCTCTTGCTTTCGTGCCTCTGCTCCTGCCTGACTATTCGAGCTCACTCCTCTCCTGCCTTTTCAACCTCGCATCAACTGTGGCACATCACGCCCACATTCTCCGGCCCAGACTCTCCTGGTTTAATAGAATGACTCGATCAGGCTCAGAGTTCTGTCTTCCAAGGCCAACACAGACCTTTCAGAGCCTTCAAAGGGGAGTCCATGTAAAACCAAAAACTCTCATTCCAGATTCATGGGATGACCTTGTCAATTCCTCCTCCACCCTCTCCACCTATGTCAACGTTGATTCCGGATTTGTCCCAAAGACCTTGTTTCTCACATTCAACCATCATGCTCCTCATTGGTGCTTACTGAGGGCCCAATGACTTAGATTTGCCTCACTGTCTTTCCAGCAGCTGGTGTCTGACCTCAATCTGTTCCCTGTTTCCAGCCCCAATGCTCCTTTCTTGGCATTGACCATTCAGAGCTCGCTATAGAGCCCAGGAAGGGACAACTGTACGGCAGCAGCACTGGTCACTCTGTTAGCCATGCACATCTGGCAGCAGCACCTCATTTACGTACAGAATCCTGCCAGGTAGATCAAAGTGCTACAGCAGCCCGCAAACAACTTCAGCATGAACAGGTGCACTAGCTTTCAATAAGTGAGCATCATTGCTTTGTAGTCCTCTAGAGAAATGATGCTTGTGGGACTATGAGCACAGCTACTCCATCTTGAGCCCTTACCACTTGCAACGTCTTTGTGAGAGCTTTAGCCAAAGTTATATAGTAACTAGGGGAAAGGTAGTTAGAACAGCAGGTAGGAACAACCTGCTGACTGTAAAGGAAAGATCGAGTACCAGTGTGACGATAAGCCGGCCTGGCCACCTGCATCAACATTTGGAGCTAGTTATATTAAGCTTGTTTATGAACTGCCTGTATAAACCTGAACTCGGCCTTGAGCTAGTGCTGAGAGAAGCTTGGCATGAGCCTTTAGGTCATCATCTGCCCAACACACTACTCTAAATTACCCTGTAATAAAATTCTTTGCTTTATCACACTGGAATGGACTATTTTGTTCTTCAGCCTCAAGATACCATTCCAGTTAAGTGGACAATCTGCCCTTGGCCCACCTTTAGACAATGCTCAAACTTTAATGTGTATATGAATCATTTGGGGGATTTATTAAAAATACAGATTCTGATTCAGTAGGGCTGGCACAGGGTCTGAGACCCTGCATTTTCTAACAAGCTCCCAGGAAATGCTGATGCTGCTCGTGGACCTTCCTTTCAGTAGCAAGGTCATGGAACCTGCTTTTCCAATGAAATATTTCAGTCAGCCAAAAATGAACATGCTTAAAAAACATATGGCTAGGTCAATTAGATACCCTTTTCCAAAATCCCTAGCTGAGAGCAGTGACTGTATAAATACATCCTACCCCCCCTCCAAGTGTATTTCTACCATCACATATAGTAGTTTTTTACACTTGTCCTGAAGCCTTACAACGGAGTCAGGTACCTCCTAAGATGGCTCTGAGTTCACCTCCATCAACAACAGGTGGCCTGGGTCACTCCCTGACTGTTTGGGCCCAACGAATGACTTTTCTTGACACTCCCTTGGGCTTTGGCCATAGGAATAAGGGTCTGCATTCCAGCTGCCTAGGCCCTTGTGACTGTTACTTCCCAATCAGAAGAGAAATTTCTCTGGCAGCCTATTCCTTGGGGAAAAGGGTTATGCAGCTGTGTTAGTCAGCTCAGGCTGCTGTAACAAAATGCCATAGACCAGGTGGCTTAAACAACAGGCATTTATTTTCTCCCAGTTCTGGAGGCTGGAAGTCCATGCTGGCAAATATGATTTCCGGTGAGGGCCCTCTTTCTGGCTTGTACACAGCCACCTTCTCACTGTGTCCTCATATGGCCTTTTCTCTGTGCACAAGTGGAGAGAGAGCACTGGTGTCTCTTACTCTTCTTATAAGGACACCAGTCCTATTGGCCCCACTCTTATGACCTCATTTAACCTTAATCACCTCCTTAAAGGCCCTATTTGTAAATACAGTCACATTGGGAGTAAGGGCTTCAGCATATAGATTTGGGAGAGGGGACACAATTCAGTCCATAACAGTCTCCTCCTCCTGCATCAATTGAGGCGCTAGCCAAGTGCATTACCCCAAAATGAGGGGCCAGACCCAGGCTCAGTTTCCTACCACAGCTGACTAGACATGGGGAGTCAGAATCTGGGGTGAAGCTCCAGGTAGGGTCAGGACTAGCTTTAAGCTTCAGGGTTGGCAAACTCAGAAATAGGTGAAAGGGGCCAAAAAAGGAATTGCAAATAGCCTTTGATTTATCTTTATCTACAAGTGGGTGATGGGTGTGTTGGGTGGGAATAAAGAGCCAGAGACAGAACAGACACTCGCAGCTTCTCAACTTTTCTATCTTATTCATAAAGTTTGTGTGAATTCAGATGTGCATTCAGTGCCCCATGGGAAACTATTCCTGTGACAATTTGCTACTGGCATAATGTTCAGAATTAAAAATAATCTCAGTTAAGACTTGAATATTTTAAAGGAGTCAAATCCAAAGCAACCGTTTATAAACTACATTTAACTATACTGAAAGAGAACATTTAAAGGTAATCCCTCAGCAATCATAAACAAGAATTCATTTATGTGTATATATTAATAATCATGTGTACATGTATACATGTAACCTCTCATTTTACTACCATGTCTGGAAGAAAAAACCTGAAGTTAAAACACTAGTACTCATTACAAGCTTTTGAAACACAAATCCCCCACAATTACAAGACATCAGCGGACACTAGACGGTGATATAAAGAAGTGAACCTACAAGTGAACCAAATCATTGGCAGTATTCAAAACCTAGAGTGGGAAAAACAATTCTGAACGTTCTGGAATGAAAATGAGAAAATAAAAACAAAACACGAGATGATCCCAGATCAGGCTTCTCTTAGCAGTTTAGTTGACAATAATGGATAAAAATCGTACTGGATCCCAAATTTAGCAACGATTTGAAATGGGAACAATAGAGCTCTCAGAAGATTACCACATAAAACACCAAATTGCCCCAAATACCCAAAGTAAAATAAAAAGCTTGAGTTAGAGAATAGCTTGATACTGAAACATCAGCTGAGCAAGGAGATTTAGGTAGTGATTCACTGGAGTTTGAGGCCTAGGCTGGCCATACAGACAACCTTCATACACATGTTTACATTTTCCTGCATTGGGCCATACTGTGAATTACAGTGAAATGTCAAGTCCATAGGCAGAAAGGGGGGCAAAACTTCCTCTTCCCCGATTCAACATGAGGGAAAGCCCCCAGCACAGAGCCAAGCACTAGCAGGCTCTTGCAGAATTGCCCCTCACTTCCTCCGCAACACAGCACCTTTCAGATCCCCCGAGGCCAAAGTTTGGGGTCTCTGCTATTGAAAAACTCAGTTCACAACCAGCCAGAAGAAAGAAACTGTAACAGAAAAACACCTCCTTTATCCTTGCTGGTTCTCAGCCTTTCTAAGAGTTTGTTTATAGTGGAGTCTAAATTAACCAAAGAAATTGAAATCAGATATAGCTCAGGTCTCTAAATGCAACTCCAGTGGGTGGCGATCTGGGAGAGCCTCTGCTGTCTTGTCAGAGGTCTGGGGGCATGCGTGCTAGCATAGGCAAGCTGAGGCAGCAACCCCCTGCCCTCCTGGCCGGCTGGTTGCTTGCTGTTGGCTGACACTGGCATTGTCACACGGGTCACCAGCCTCAGAATTCTGACAGCACTCCACAGTCCACTGCCAACCCTCCTGCCCCCAGTCAGCTTTCAGCTGCTAAAATCAGAAGGAGGCTTCAGAATTGCTAATACCAAACTTTTCACTTCCCAAAGAGACAGAGTTCAGAGCATGCCGCAGGCAAAATTGCCGAGTGCACACAATTTGTCTCTTTAGAAACCCTCTCCCACTTTCCCAGATACCATTTGCTTTTTAATAGCTGCTTTCAAGGCCACAGCCCCTCCCTGGCCTCCACTCACCCAAGGAGAAGGCTGCCTCCTCGGCCTCCGGGTGGGGCGTGGTGCGGCCCCGGAGAAGTGATGGCTGATTGCCGTGAAGCCCGTGTTTTATATTCTGTGGGGAAGCCCCGCTGAGAGAAAATATATTCCATGTACTTTTTCAAATGGGCAGCAGCTCTCTGAAATGAAATCCTCCTGCATGATTAAGTGAATGCATTCATTCATAGATTAAACCCCCCGAATGCCAAAGCAAAATAAATTGTGCCTGATAGAATGGATATACTTTCCAGCATGCAAACTATTTCATCCATCCCAGGAGCTCTTCCAAAGAGATACCAGCAAAAGTCAAAAGTGAAAAACTGCTTGGCAGACAATAGCACAAGCAACAAAATACCGTTGCACTTCTCCTGGCTTTAACAAGGAAGCTCAATCAAGGCTGTTTAGGAATGAGGAAATCTTCAAACCCTTTAACTGAAGCATATTGGTTCTAACTTGGCCCTTGGAGCTGAAGATGGATAATTTGCTCCTTTTTCCTTCCTCCCATATTGGTTGAGGGCCTTCTAGTTGCCAGTTACTATGCAGGTTCTGGGGATGGAGTTGTCTACAAGTTAGACTCAGTGTCTGCCCCTATGGAGGTCATGGTCAAGCAGAAAAAACAGGCAAGGCTGACAAGAGGTTCAGGGTGCCAGGAGTTACACCTCAGAATCAGAAACTCTCGAGGTGGGAGCCAGCATCTGTTTCAACAAGCCCTTTGGGGATTCTGATGCATAATCAAGTTTGAGGACCAGTGATCTATGCAGAAAATTTCGTGGCTTTCTAATCCCTGAGTCTCTTAGTTCCTTATCATGGAGACATGTGTTTTACACATATGATTTCATTTTATAGAGCCAAAGAATAATAATACCCTGCAAGGGAAATGTATTTTTAACTGCTGTAATGAATAAACCTAAAATTTCAGTAGCTTAACACAATAGGAATTTATCTCTGGCTCACATTGTAGGTTCAACACGGGTGTCCATTTTGGCAGTGAGGGTAAGAGGGACTGTGCTCCACACAGTCATTCAGAGACCCAAGCTAATGGAAGCTTTTCCATCTTCCACATTAGGCTTCCAAAACTACCTGGGAGCCAGCATGGAGCCAATAGATGGGAGAGGAGAGCATGGAGGAGACCCACCTACCTCATGGGCACCTCAGCCCTGAAGGGCTATACACATCACTTCCACTCACATGCGATGGGTAAGAACTAGACATATGGGCTCCACGTAGGTGCAGTTGGTACTGAGCAATGAGTCCCTGCCTGGAAGACCTGCTTCCCAGTCACACTGTGTGCTATGGAAGGCAGGGGGGTGCAAATTTTTTATGAACAGCTGTCATTTCTACCACAGTAGGGGTCTAGTCAGATTAAGAAGTTCTCTGAAAGTCCCACAGTTTGTAAAGCTGGAGAGGGAATTCCTGCTCTTAAGGATACCTCATCATGCCCACAGTCACCCTATGTGGCAGATTGAATAATGCCAATGCTTAAAGATGTCCACATCCTACTCCCCAGAACCTGTAAATATGTTACTTTATATGGCAAAAGGATTTTACAGATGTGATTAAGAATCTTGAGGACATGATCATGGGTTATCTGGGTGGTCCCAATGTCATCACAAGGGTCCTTCTAAGAGGGAGGCAGGAGAGTTAGGGTCACAGAGAAAGAGGAGATGTGACAATGGAACCAGAAGTTGGAGTGATATGCTTTGAAGATGAAGGAAGGGCCACAAGCCAAAGGATGTAAGTGATCTGTGGAAGCTGGGAAAGGAAACAGATTCTCTTCTGAAGCTTCCAGAAGGAACACAGCCCTGCCAACACCTTGCTTTTAGACTTCTGATCACCAGGACTCTAAGAGAATGAATTTATATTGTTTTAAGCCACTAAATTTGTGGTAATTTGTTACAGCAACAATAGGAAACTAATAACCCTCCCAGTACCATGTTTTTCTGTTGATTGACTCGGTAACAGAGCCCTTTTGGCAGGGCCCTGAGATCTCTCCCCTCCGTTTTTCTTCAGTTCCATTCAACGGGAAGTCCTACTCTCATCTGTGTCTTCCCAGCCCACCCAGAGGGATAGAACTGAAGGACAATAATGTGTCCCCATGCTATCAGAATTTCACATAGAGCCAAGATGTCAACTAAGCCTCATTTAAAAATGCTAAAAGAAAATAACTAACATTTTAAAGTTCTCGAAAACACCTATTCATGATTTTTAAAAAATGCTCAGAAAGCTAGGAATAAAGAAGAACGTCTTCAACTTGATAAAGTTACAGCTAACATTATACTTAATGGTGAAAGACTGAATGTTTTCCCTCTAAAACTAGGAACAAGGAAAGGATGTCCATTCTTGTTCGTCATAGTGCTGGAAGTCCTAGCAAGTAAAATAAAGCCAGCAAAGGAAATAAGATATAGATAGATTGAAAAGAAAGAACACCAGTCCCTATTTGCAGATGCCATCATTGTCTAAACAGAAAATTCCAAGGAGTCTACTCCCCAAAATCTTAAAACTGATAAGTTAATTCGGCAAGATCACAGAGACAAGGTAAGCACACAGAAATAATCACATTTTATGTATTTACAATAAGTATATAAAAACCAAAACTTAAAACATAATACCATTTACAGTTACCCTAAAGAAAATGAAATACTTGGGTATAAACTTTTCTAAACATGTATAGGAACTGTATCCTGCAAATTACAAAATGATGATGGAAAACATAAAAGACCAAAATAAATGGGGAGACATACCATGCTCATGGATTTGAAGACTCAACATAGTAAAGATGTCAATTCTCCCCAAATTAAAATCTATAGGTTTAATGCAATTACTATCAAAATATCAGCAAAGCTTCTTGTAGACATAAATAAGATTATTCTAAAATTTATATGAAAAGGCAAAAGACCTAGAATAGCTAAAACAATTTTTTAAAAAATAAAATGGGAAGAATCACTCTATCCAATATTGACTTACTATATAGCTACAATAATCAAGACAGTGCAATACCAGCAGAGGGATAGACCCAAAGATCAATGAAACAGGATAGAGAATCCAGAAGTAGATCCATACGAATATGCCCAACTGATTTTTGACATCAATTCAATAGGAAAAATAGCCTTTTCAACACATGGTGTTGGAGCGATTAGCTGTACACATACAAAAAAAATAAAAAACTCCTCAATCTAATTCTCACACCTTAGAAAAAATTAATTCAAAACGTATCATGGACTTAAATGTAAAACAGAAAACTATAAAACCTATAGAAAAAAATACAGGAGAAAATCTTTGGGATCTAGGCCTAGGCAAAGGTTTATAGACTTGACAACAAAAGCACAATTCATAAAAAACAAATTGATGAATCTGAATTGGACCTCATAAAAATGAAAAACATTTGCTCTGGGAAAGATTCTGTTAAGAGGATAAAAAGACAAGCTACACACTGGGAGAAAATATTTGTAAACCACACATCCAACAAAAGACTTGTGTCTAGAATATGTTAAAAACGCTCAAAATTCAACATTAAAAAATGAACAACCCAATCGGAAAATGGGCAAAATATAGACATTTCACCAACGACAACATACAAATGGCAAATAAGCACATGTAAAGATACTCAACTTTTTTAGCCATTAGGAAAATGTAAATTAAAACCACAATGAAATATCACTACATACCTATCAGACTGTGTAAAATAAAAACAGTGACAACAGTAAATGCTGGTGAGATTACAGAAAAAATTGATCCCTCATACATTACTGTTGGGAATGTAAAATGGTACAGTCAGTCTGTAAAATAGTTTGGCAGTTTCTTGTAAAACTAGCCATGCATTTACCGTACAACCAAGAATTGCACATATCCCAAAGAAATAGAAACTTATGTTCACTCAAAAACCTGTGCATGAATGTTCATAGCAGCTCTATTCATGACAGCCCCAAATGGGAAACAACCTAAATGCCTTTCAAAGGGTGAATGGTTAAACAAGCTGTTGCATATCTTATACCATGGCATGCTACTCAGCAATACAAAGGAATAAACTATTGATGTAGACCACGACTTAGATGGACCTCAAGGGAATTATGTTAAGTGCACAAGCCAGTTTCACAAGGCTGCATACTATGATTTCATGTAACATTCTTGAAATAATAAAACTACAGAGATAGAACACATTAGTGGTTGCCAGGGGTTGGGGACTGTGAGGCAGAGGGGATGTGGCTGTAAAGAGGTAGCACGAGGGAGCCTTGTGGTGATGGAGAAGTTCTGTGTCATGATTTTGATGATGCTACACAATCTGGTGACATTTGGAGACAGGTGGAACAGAGCCACAACAGGACAGGGATTGACATCCAACTTATAGCCCACCTTCTCCAGGCAGGCTTCCCTAAATGGCCAAGATCACAGAGATCTTTTCATCCTCTAACATGAAGCTACATATGTGATAAAATTTCATGGACCTACACACACACACACACACACACACACAAATGAGTAAATTATAACCAGTGAAATCTGAATAAGCTCTTCGAATTGTACCAATGTCAATTTCCTTGTTTTGATATTGTACGGTAGTTAAGCAAGATGTCAGCATTGATGGAGGTGGCATGTAGTGCTTGACTTGTAGTGCTTCTTTCCACATTCCATTGTCCAAGTAAGTCACAAGGCTAAGCCCAAAATGAAGGGGTAGAAAAGCCTGTCTTGCCTTTTGTAAGAGAAGGTGGAATATTACATGGCAAAGGGCATGGATACAGGAAGGGTACAGAATTGGGGCTAACAATCCCATCTCCGATGATCCCCACCTGCCTTCTTAGGCCCAGAGCGCCCACCTAACCATCTGGTCTCATTCTGCCGGGGTCTTGTCAGGACTTGTTGACTCTTCTTTTGTGCCTTCCCCCATTCCAAAGCTCTTTTTGTGCCAGGGAAATTAGCTGCCACAGACCTGGTCCCCTCACCAGCTTTCCAAGGACTGTACCTTTGCTTCTGATCCCTCCACCTCACATCTAATTGAAGCCTCAGTTAATTACTCTCTGCACCTGTCACTGAATATAAGCAATTCCCATACCCCAAAGCCACGCTCCTTCCCTAGCTGGGGTATAGTCTCCTTATATCCTTGCATGCTGCTAAAAATCAGACTAGGAGCTATTCTGCTCTGGATTCTACTTCTCTCTTCCCTGGAGAGCCTCCTCCGTATTTTGTGTTTACCCCACTGTTTTTTTTGCCTCAGATGTTGTTGGGACTCAGCCATCCCCAGCCGGGCTGCGTGCATGCTCGAAGGCCACTATGTGTGTTGGATGTGGTCTGTTGGCACTCAGCATTCATTCTCACCCCCTTCCATTGTGTCTTCCTGTACTGAAATATCTGGAAAGCTAAACCTTATATTTCTCAGACTCCCATGGAGCTGGGCTTCTGCACGTGAACAGGTTTCACCAATGGGAAATCATGCATGAAGCAGAGTTTCTGCCTTTGAGCAGAGATGTTTCTGAAGCAGATTTCCGATGTTGAATTTGCACTTCTGGCATGTCAAGAGGTGCATCAATGGGGACTTCCCAGTGTCTGGATGGTGTGTTTCAGTGACACCCTCTGAGTGTCCACCTTCCTGATTGTGCCTGAAGTAGGATTTCATTGCATCTGTGACGTTCTAGCAGTCATTCCTGCTCACCCAGCCCTTCCAACGATATGGGAAGCACCTGATTCTCTGAATTTAAGACCTTTCTCTTTAAATACCTAAAGAGATTTCTGTTTCCAGTACTGAACCCCAGTAGGTACAACATGCTGCCTCCTGGGCTTACACTGCAGCAGCACACAGATAAGTAGTGCAGGCTTTCCAAAAACAACGATACTTGATGTATGCCCTATCAGGAGAGGTTCTCTAATGAATGTTGCCTAGACTGTGTTCTTTATTCAGCTAAGCCAGGGACCAAAAAGCAAATGCTTTCAGAGCTTCAGTCAGCAAAGAAGCAAGAATGCATCACCACCAGGCCTAAGGGAGCCAGCCATAGGCTGGCCCCAAACCGACATTTTCATTCCCTTCTGCTTGGCTGCGCTTTGCCATTGGGCCTCTTCTGATGCCCTCGAACTCTCCAGGCTGA
Organism: Galeopterus variegatus; assembly: GCF_000696425.1. NCBI lineage: Eukaryota > Metazoa > Chordata > Mammalia > Dermoptera > Cynocephalidae > Galeopterus > Galeopterus variegatus. The sequence continues at coordinate 208,595 of NW_007728365.1, forward strand.
TGCTAGGAGACTCTAGACTATTCCCCTTCAATCAGACCACATGGACAATGCCAGAGGTTAGGCACCACCCACAGATTCTCCTCAGAAATTATAAGAACAGCTTCTCTGTAATAAAGACAGGGGAAAGATGCGAGGATGGAGAATGATTAATAGCCCCTTCATAGTTGATGTAAAGCAAGTGCGATCTGCATTTTGGGTGTCGATATTTTCTCACACCATGACATTCCCACATGGTAGCAACGTGGGGGACAAAAACAACAGACTTGTCTGGGGAATAGAAGGGGGGGTCTGTGTTCTTCAGTTGCTTTGGAAGAGAGCATGAATTTCGGGAAGTGTTGCCATAGGGGGCTGTGGCTCCTGTGGTGTTTGGCAAAGTTGATGTCTCTGGAAAGTCCAAAGGTGATATATTTAATAGGCGGCTCATTTTCTTTCATCTTCATGATCAGTTTCTAATCCTAAAGGCAGTTCTTAGAGCCAAACACAGCAGGTAAGATGAGATAAAGTCCCCATCAGACTGCTGCTGAGATTGAGTGGAGAGAAAGGCTGAAAAACAGCAGCATGGGATTCTGCTTCTGTAGGAAGAATAAAAAGACATACAATGAAGGGGGAAGCTGATGGAGAGGATGGAAACAAAGAAATAGAAGCCACAAGGCAAGAATGCATGAGCACGATACGGACCAGGGACCCACCTCTGTGGGATGCCCGTGGGCAGAAGGGAGAAGCAAAACCATGTGGGAGGGCGTTTCAAAACGTGCCCTTGCAACCTTCACACCAGCTGCAAGCCTTCTGAACACCGTGAGCCTATTTTTAAACAGCATGACTTTTTTCCAAGACTAAGGCACACACAAATATCCACTGAACACTTCCCAAGCACTAATCACAATGCCTAGAAGTAAAAAGTAAGCAAAAAATTGAGATTTTCTCCCTCTGATTATAAAAGTAACACATATCCACTGTGAGAAAATATATTTACATAAGAAAGAAAAAAGGTTCCATGGAGTCCCAACCCCCAGATATAACCGCCGCCTTGCCGTAGTTTCTACTAGTGAGGATCTTTCTGAAAAAATGAGACCATCCGGTATATGAAGTTGTATATTCCCATTTCTTTGCTAAATATATGGCATTTCCCCATATCACTAAATAGTCTTTAAAAGCATGCTTTTTGAATGATTAAGTTAGTAGTCTTTGTGTATAAATATTTTACAATTTTCTTAGGATAAATCTCTAAAAGCCAAATTACTATGTCAATGGGAAAGTTTACTTCTAAAGCTCTTAATGAGCTTGGCCAACTGTTTTACAGAGACTTTGAACCAAATTACACTCCTGCTACAATGTATAGCCTGCATGCAAAACACTTTTTGGTTTGTTGCTTTATAAAACAGCCAGTCTTGGTTAATGTGGTGCTATTGTGGAAATATACAGGAAAAAGCCAGAGATTTTTAGTCCCTGTTCTACTGTGTATCTTCTGGGAAGTTAGTTCACACTTTCTACGCTTTAGTTATCTTTAGGAACACTTCAAGCTCTAACATTCTTTGAAATTGTGGGGTTTTTTAACTAAGAAAGATTTTTAAAAAGAGTAAATGTCATATTTCATCCAATTAGTAAAGTATCAAAGGCATGAGAGTATTAAATGAATGTATTCACTATTGAAAATCTGTTAAACATTTGCAATTGGTAGAATTTAATACTTCTGAGAATAATCACTAGAATAAGCTATTTACATTGGATTTGTTCACTGCTATATCTCTATGTCAAAATGCATGCTGGGAACATACTGGGCTCTTTATAAATATATGTTGAATGCAAGAATGAATTCATGGGGGAAATTTCATTAAGTAGATGTAGCCAATGCTGTGGATACCCTGCCAGTATCCCTCCCACACTGGCAGATCTCACCTCTGGCACCAGGGTTTCTCTGCCTGAGACTTTATCTGGCCACAGTAGCATTGTCAGCCCCCACAGGGCAAGCCAGAAGTGCTGGGGACTTAACACACCAGGGGCAACTCTCAAACCATGAAGAATGGGGGTTGATGGAGAAATGCCCCAATTTCCTCTCCCTTAGATGGAATAGTTTTGAGTTATGTTTTACACAGTCTCTCAGTGGGAGCATCCTCAAGAGGATTGAGCCCATTTGGCCATGAACACACCCTCTTTTCTGCACTCTCTCCCTGTGCTCCCTGGGGTCACCTTCCAAATATCCCACTTGCACTCAAATCTTCACTTCAAGGTGTACTTTTGGAGGAACTCAAACACTGGAGTTGATGTTTACATACTTATAGGTTCATGACTTGAAAATGTGTCCTCCTTTTTACAAGGAATATACTACCCATCATTTTAATTCCCGAGGGCAGAAAGTAGGTTGGTAAACTCATTTAGAGGCAGTGATTTGAGTGGAGTTTTGTGACTATGTGTGTATATGTGTGTCCAGAATAACCTTGGTCTCAAGGTTGATTTGAGAACAGATGCCAAGAAAGAAGGCGGGCAGTTAATTATATTAGAGAATTCAAATTCAAAAGTTAAATATAGCGCTCTGCTGGGCAGGAATCAGAAAATGTTCTCCTCTGCCATACAGAAGACTCTGACACCGGGATGCCAATCACCACATAACGCCTTTTGTGAGTCACTGGAAAAGGGCAACGAGGGCTCATATTTTCTGAATCTCTCCAGCTACTATCAGTGCTGAACACAGAGTAGGTCTTCAAGCAAGAGTTGTTCACTGCTTGAAGCATCATTTAGGTATTTGGGGACTAATATACAACAAATATAGAAAACTGTATATATCAGTCAGGATGTTAGTTGCAGACAACAGAATCTATTCTAGCTAAGAATAATTTTGAAGGATATAGAGAATCTCTGAAAGGCCAGAGAACCAGTTTAGAGGCTATGTGTTAAGGAGCAAAGCCTGCAAATTACAAATTTCACCAAAGGACTGGTCTGGCAAAAACAACCCTGCCACCTCTGGGCGCCATCACGACAGCTGGCATCACCCATTAATGCTCAATCACATTGCATCTGGAAGTTGCTGGTGCCACCCTCACTCTAAAGGATTCCATGCAGTAACACTGGCATCTTCCAAGTCAAATACTGACCAGCATGTGTTTGATTGGCTGAGCCCTGGTCTCTAGCCGCAAAGAAGCTTGGGAAAACTGAGAATCTTTCTTCCGTTGTGGAAGATAGCAACTTAAAAGTTGGTGTACCCAACAGATACAAGAAAGGTGTTCAAAGGTGCCAAGTCAGAAAGGAAATCTTCTACTCTTCACCCACCACTCTCCAGTGCCCTTCCCTGCTGCCATGATGCTGGGTCCCATCCCAAAATACCTGTGAGCCTGACATATGTCTACTTAGTTGGTGGCACCTTAGTAAAGGCTACATGCTGAGCAACAAGTCAGAGAGCATAGGTTAGAGGAAGGGCCTCAATGGGTGATGAAATTCCCAAGGGCCCTGATCACAGAGCCCCTGCCTGAGTTCAAGGACATATTGCCCACTACTACCTAGACCACTGCCATCCAATAGAAATCTAGTATGAGCCACAAAGGCAAGCCACATGTTTAATTTAAAATTTTCTAGTAGTCATATTTTTTATTATTTATTATTAGCATATGCATTATTACAATCCATGATATTTTTTTATGCCCTTTGCCCGACCCATCACTCCCCAAAACCCCTCCCTCCGTCCCACCCATCTCTTGTATCCTTAGGTTTTTTCCTCTACTTCTGAAAGTTCAACGAATTGTGGTCTTTTCTTTCTTTCTTTCTTTCCTTCTTTCTTAGCACCCAGTTATGAGTCACATTTTAAAAAAGAAACAGATGAAGTTCGTTTTAATAACATATTTTATTTAACCTAATGTATCCAAAATATCACTTCAACAGGTCTTCAATATAAAAGCAAGTTTTGAGTAAGATAGATGGCATTCTTTATTTGTTTCATATGAAGTCTTTGAAATCCAGCACAAACTTTACACTTACAGCTCATCGCAATTCAGACTAAGCACACTTCAAGTGCTCAAGAGCCACGTGTGGTGAGTGGCTCCCACACCAGACAGTGAAGACACTCCTTTAGGGATGGCAGTGCCCGTGCTGTGCCTTCCTGTGCTTCAGCTGTGAGCTGCCTGCCACACATGTGGTCAGGTCAGCCATTTAGAGAACGGTAAGTCTATAGTGTACCAGAGAGAAGACGTGCTGCTCAATTCTGTGCACGAGTTGAGCTGAGGTACGAGGTTTCTCAGTCCCAGTCCTCAGTCCTCCTGGTTCCCTGAGAAGTCTGTGATCCTGTTCCCTCTCTACTGTTGCCCCGCTGCTAATCCCTTCATGACCTCGTTTCCCCCAGGTCACTCCCCAGGCACTCACCCCAGCTGCAAAATTTAAAGGGATGCCAAAACCTCAGTCATCAAGATCAATATTTTAATGCAATATTTTCCAAAATTAAAATTAATGCAAAAATCCATCATGAAGATAATATCAAATTTGTAAATAACAGCAGGATCCCACAAGGCTGGGATTAGGGAGAGGCAGTGAGTTGGGTTGTGGGAGAACAAGGATTGTCCTTACCCTTGCCTTTGCCTCCAGTGTCTCTCACTGTCCCTAGACAGCGGGGCCACTTTCCTAGCACATGGTAAGTGCTCAACATATATTACTGGGTAAATGAACAAATGAATGAGCAAAAAAGTCCTCTCTGTCTGGTTCTTTATTATTTATTTTTATTTATTTATTTATTTATTTATTTTTTTGTCTTTTTTATCTTTTTCCGTTTCCGGCAACGGATCGCAACCCTCAGTGTTGCCCCCGTACTGGACCGGGGACCGGCAACGGGATCACAACCCTTGGTGTTGCTCCCGCGCCTCGCTCAGCCAGTGAGCGGGAACCGGTAGGTATGTACGATCCGAACCCTCGGGCGGGAGCGCCGCCACACTTCCCAAGCGGCGCACTATCCAGTGTGCCACCGGGCCGGTCCATGGTTCTTTATTATTTAGTGTCAAATTCACTCTTAACAAGAAGCAGTAATACGAGGGGTCTTTGAAAAGTTCACGAAAGGATTCGCATTGTCTTTTAATTCCATTTTTCCATGAACTTTTTTCAAGTACCCTCGTATATTCATTTGACACAATTACAATCAAAATCCCACTGGAATTTTTAACTTGACAAATTGATTCTAACGTTTACACTGAAGAATAATCACATGAGAATAGTGAATGAGGGTGGGCAAGAAAAATAATTCTCTTAATGAGCAGGAAGAAATAATCAAGAACAAAAGCCCTGTTCGGTTTCTGCTTCTTGCCCACGCAGCCCTCAGCCGGGCTCCCACATGACCCTGCCCCTGTGCAGCTCTCTCGCGTGGGGCAAATTGAACTGAGAGGAGTCTCTTTCCCCTCCCGGGCTGATCTTAACTGGTAAGAAGTGGTTAATCAGGCATCAAGGGCCTTGAGGGGAGAAAGAAAGAAGAGAATGTTCCCAGATGATGTTGAAAGTTCCTAACCCCAAGAACTGACAAATGTTTGAGGTGATGGATGTACTAAGTGCCCTGATACGATCACTGCACACAGTCTGAACGTACCCAAAGATCATACTGTACTCCAGAAATATATACAATTATCAGGAGTTCATTACGAAAATAAATTATACAATAGATAGATGCATGCATTGAAACAACAAACTGTACTCCATAAACATGTAGGATGAAAAAAAAAAATTAAAAGAGTAAGAAAATGCATGCACACAAAAAAGAATGTTCCCAGAGTGCAGACCATGGCCCGAGGAGTTTCTGAAATCAGGGAGGTAAGTGCCAGCAGTCTCTGCCTTGCAGATATTCACCCCGTCTCTCCCACCCCTACCCCAGGCCTCTGCTGGCCCAGCCTTGCTTGCTTCTCCCTTCTAGCAGCATCTATTGGGCCACTCTCAAGTCTCCCACCTCCCGATCACCTCTGGCTGTCCACACAGTGGGACTCAAAATCTGAGCCGAGGACAGAGCTCTGCTTGGTCCAACTCTATCTCTCATGCTTCTCCCCACCCTTAACGCCCCGTCCTGTCGTCTCCCTCAACACACACATCCACACATCCACACACACACGCACACACACATATGCTTACAAACGAGTGTCCCGGCTCCCCTCTTCCTTGTTGCCTCTGTCCCAGCCAGTCTAATTGTTCCTCTTTTCCCCTCACCCATGATATATGTGCACCTGCAAACACGAATTTCCAGAACTCCACACTGCGAGGTCCTCTTTCTGCAGAGGGCTACTTGGGGTGGAGGGGCCTGAGGCTGAGAGGGGTCCCTGCACTGGCACCTAACAGGCTGCCAGCTTCAGAGGCCCCGCTGAGGAGCTGGACTGGCGGGGGAGGCCCGGGGCATGATATATGCGAGCAGACACCTCCAGCACCTGCTGCGGCCATGCGCACCCTTGGGCTGCATGTGAGGGTGCAGGTGCTGAGCTGCCTTGTCAAAGATCAGAGCTGAGAAGAGAGCCTCCAGGAATCAACCCAGCAGAAATTCGAAATTTGAAATTCACTAACACCTCTGTCAATGGACAGCCATGCCCTGATGTCCCAATGTCACACTGCCCCGTCATTTCTCCCAGCATCAGAGGTTGAGATCAGATAGGAGACAGAGGGCTAGACTCCCTCGTCCAGAATAGGATACTCATTTCCTTCCCTTCTTCCTTGAGGTGAAGAAGCTTCTCCTTTGGGGGTGGCCTCTGGCTTCCTGGCCTTTGAAACTCTCCCCTGCCATTCTGGCTTCTGTCCTAGAAGTAGCCCTGGCCCAGAGATACAGAAGCTCAGGGTTACAGCTTGGGCCTTCCCTGACCACAGTAACCAGGACCTTGGGACTGAGTCCCTGTGTCCACAACTGGGCCCAGGCCCTGTGAAGCTGCGCTCACGAGTCCTGAGAATCCCTCCAGGCCTCTGTCTTCTTGCGTTCCCTCCATCCTCTGCCCACTTCCATCCCCTGCTCCTCTTCGCCTTGTACCAGACTCCGTAGCACAGTCCTGAGGAGTCTGGACACCTTCCTGCATCACCCACATCCAGGGCAACATTTGTAAAAGGAAGGCTGATCGAAGAACAGTTGCTAGTTAATATATTACTGTGATTACTGAAGTAATTCTGCACTTTCTGGGAAGAAGATGTCACTAGCCTGATAACTGGATCTTTTTGGTCTGACAGGATTAGTCTTTCATGGTCTTTCTTCCCACAAAGGCAACCAGAACTTTCCAGAACCAAGAACTTTCTGGCCCCTTTTCCCTTTCTTCCCTGTTCCATTAAAGCTTCCCTATCATGTGTTCACATTGTGAGGATTTTACATGGTGTCTTATCAGCTAATTAATAAAGCAGTGATTTTCAAACTGATCTGTATAAAGGTTTAATATGAATTTCTTGACTACATATCAAATGTTTGCATTATTTTTAAAACTACAATTTTAAAAATCCAGCACATTCTGATAGTTATATACAAAATGGTGCCACCATTAATATGACAAACTTTGGAATAAAGTGTCTCCTGCTGTCTCTGAGAGCACATTTGAGCTTCTTGTGAATGAGCCCTTGATCTGAAAGGGAACACTTAGTGGGAGCCTTAAAAAATATCGAGGCCTGCACACACACTAGTCCAGGGGCCCAGACCTGGGCCTGGGTGCGCCACACTCAAGAGTCCATCACGAAGGTACAAGTGAACAGCAAAAATTGAGGAAGCATGTTATAGAAACAGTCACTGGAAATGGTCACCTTAAGGCTTTTCTTTTCTGCACTTCCTTGTAGGTGACTCTCACCTGGATAGTCAGGTGAGACATGGACATGGACATGGACATCCATGTTGCCTTGAGGATTGCTGGAGGTGTAAGGCAAAGAGAGAATATTCTGGTTTACTTTCCAAAATAAGATCTTGAAGCCCAAAGGAAAAAGAAAAGTCATTTTGAAAGTGAAAGCAAGATTGATTGAGAGAAAAATCTCTTGGTAGAGAGATAAGGGCAGATTTCACTCTAATAATTAACTGGAAAGAAAACAGTACTCGCTTATCAAAATGAATTAGATGAATGTATGCTCCCATGATAGTGCATGCATCCCAGCTTCCCAGGTCACTGTTTTCACGTAATATGTTGCCTTTGCTCTCATGTTTCTGTCTCCCAGCACCATTGACAACATCAGAAATAAGGTACAGGAATTGCTGCTAGAATTTTTGCTCACACACTTACAGAACGATAGAGATGGAAATTCCGTGTGATGTCCAAATCCCAGTTTGAGGAACAGTATTCACTCACATCCACTGAAGCTTAAGGGACGGGGAATTTTAGTGGTCAGACTTATACGCTCTGACCTTGGTTATGCCTCCTCTTCAATTCTTCCTAAGATATCTGCTGGCTTCCCTGGGAAACTATAGCAGAAACTTTTTATATATTATACTAGCAAAGGGTAAAAGAGAACTACCGCTGTTTCTATTTCTTTCTTTGAACCATGACATCTTTTCTTTGCACGTTGTCATATTCTCCTTCTCTTTGGCTTTTTCCTGTTCCAAGAAGTTCCTTTGGAATCCCCTTTCCTGTTCAAGGCACTTATTTTCACAATCCCCCATCCCCTCCATGTGCTTCTTTACAACACACAGCCCAATACCCTCTGCTACCCACACACCCTTCTTTCTGAAGGACAAAGTCACACATCTTAGTTCTCAACAGAAAGCAATCATGACAGAGAAACACTTCACTTTTGCCACAAGATTTTTTGCTTCCTGAGCACAAAGGAAGACTGAATTTCTCAGTCTCCCTTGCAGTTTTGTTGGATCCATGTGAGAAGTGATGTGTTGATTCTGGTCAAAGGCAATTAAATGTAGTGGTGAGCATTCTCTCTTGTCCGCAAACAAATCAAACTCAAAGGTGATGGATGCCAAGATGAAACTGGCCCAGATCTCTGAGTAAACATTGGATTAGAACCACCAAGGAGAGCTCACGGACCTATGTCAGATTGTGACTTGAGCAAAAACCAGACCTTAGGTGTGTAAATCGCTGAGATATTGGGTTTATTTGTTACTGCAGCAAAGCCTATCCTATTGTGACTCATACACATCTGGTGATAGAGGGCAAAAAGCCCAATGAAAGAAGAAGGCAAATGTCTATAAATGTGGCCTAAACAAAGTCACCTCTAAAGTAATGAAGTGGGATTTCTAGCTGATGAAGATGAACACACAGGAGCATGACCAATAAAAAGGAAAAAGGATATACTTCCTTTCAGGCTTTTTTTGTGGCTGGAGATTTAAATGTATCTGTCATTTATCATTTAACATTCCTTCACATGATTTAAATAAAAGGTAGTTTCTATTCCAAAGCACAAAACCAAGAAATGCCAAAGCATAAAACCGATCCTTTTTTTTTTTTTTGGTGATGAATTTTATATCAGATGGGGAAAAAATCTTAAAACCCTAGAGCTATCCCTTTGTGCATGTCATGATTCTACCCATCTTTTCTTCAAGAATGAATATTCCTTGCTTTGAGTCTATCTAGGCAGTCAAAAACACTATAAAAGACCATATAGTTTTCCTGATCACATGTGCATGGATTATAGAATATGCCAGGTATGGAGTGCACTTTGTTTGAACTTTAAACTCATTTCAGTCCCTAGTTTTATTATCAAGGTTTTTTTCCATATAATTTTCTCTAAGTTTCTACTCTGTTCAGGGAACAATTGAGAAGGTGGTGTGCAGTTAAAATTAAAACCTGCCACTTCCCACATAAAATATGTAAATAGTGCAATGCAGTATGCATTTTTAAAGGCAGCAACTTCAAGTTCTCTTAAGTAGTATCAGAAAAACCATGGATTAATTTAACCCAGTGTCCTCCAACCTTCACATTCCACAGGATTTTTATTCTAATTAATGGGAAGGATTAAACATCTGGATGTTTGGACCCCATTTAATATTTGCCATTCTGCAAAATTGGTTTATTATCTGCATATGGCCGAATGGGTCCCTTAATCTCATTCTTAAACCTCTATTATGAAAAGCAACCAAAATGGAAAATGTCTTCTGGTTCCTGCCTTGGAAAAGAATGTACTGGTCGGTATGATCAGAATCAGACTACAGGGAACTATGGTGTGCTTATAGCTTTTAGGTGTCTAACTGAGACACTAGAGCCTCAGGGACGCTATGCAGAACTGAGCACTGTTGAAGAATCTTATCATCTGGCAGATATAGTTTTTTGAAATTATAATTATTTATAATGAATGTATGATTTTTAAGTAATGGGAATAAACGTATTTTGTTCATTGATATGTATAAACACTAGTCCATCCCTACATTTCCTCAAGTCTTCCAAACTTCTGGAGTCACCCTATTCTTGAATATTAAATATTCTGAGCCCCAGAATTAGTCAGGTTAAGCTAGGATATGCTGCAGTAATTAACTAATCCTAAATTGAAATAGGGATTATTTCTCACTCATGCAAAATCTAATGTGGATGGCTTTTCTATAAGCAGTGACTCCAGGATCCAGGCTCCTTCCATCTTACCAACCTATCATTTCTGCTGGCTCCTTTGAATTTGGCTGGCTGATAAATAGAATGAAAGAATGTGGAGGGTCACATAGGATGGTTTAGGGGCCAGGCCCGTACTCAATTGGTCAGAACTGGTCACATGGCCCCACCTCAATGCCAGGGGGCTGAGGAATATAGTTAACCGAGTGCCCAGGAGGAGGATATGGGTTTGATGAGTATCTGACCAACCTCTGCCACAGCCTCTATGCCTGGCACCAATGGAAACCACAGTGACTCCCACCAAAATCTCCAAGACCTCTCATTCCCTTTATTCTATTCTCATTGAATATATGATCATATATTACTAAATATCATTACATATTGTATTCTACATAATATAATAGCAGGGATTCACAACGGAGGGCAATTTTGCCCCCTCTCCAGAGGACATTTGGCAATGTCAGGAGGCATTTTTGGTTGCCACAACTAGAAGGATGATAGGCTTCTGGTCTCTGGTCCAGCATTTAAGTAGCATGGAAGTCATCACTCCCTGCCCCACCACCTCACAAAAAGAAAAAAGCTGAACAAACTAAAAACTAACAACTCTTATCAGAGTATTTAAATTCATACCTGTCACTTCCCGCATAAAATCCATCAGAGTATAGAGGTCACAGGGCAAGCCACTGCCCCCAAATTTGGATAGACAGACAGGCAGATACAAAGAATTACAGCTTACCATCAGGAGCAGAAACTTTTGTGGAAACCAGTCCCAGGGTAGAAAAGCCTAAACTTTAGTTGACAAAATTCTGGAGGCTCAGTGCAGACAGGCTTGAGAGTTAAAAACAGCAGGAGGCCCAGTGTTAAGGGGTGCCCACCCACACTTTTGTGAGTTTTACCTCCAGGAGCCCTGCCAGGTTCTCACAGTTAAGATTGGAGAAAAATTCCCTTGTTCTTCTGGCAGGGAAGGGAAAAGCAGCCATTTTGAAATATGTCTAAAGCGTTCTGTTCTTAACAAAGCCTGTGCTCAAGGAAAACTACTTTACCAGAGCCTGACCTGCTGGGGTTTTACCAGAACCTGACTGATCTGAGAGAAAGGTAATGCCCAACTCCAGCCACTTCTAACCCTTCCTATCTCACCTGAGGTGGGAGGTGGGATGAAAAGCAATGTGGAGGTCACAGCCAAGGGCACAAGCTCACTAAAAGACTGAGACCTAGTCACAAGCCTACAGGACACTTCCCCTCTTCCCACACCTTGCCACCACATCAATAGTACTCCTGGATAATAACAATGAAAGAACTGCCTGTCTCAGACCTTATTTAAGAAATCTCTAAGAAAACCCAAAGACAACAGGAGAGAGAGAAAAAGGATAGAAGAGAAAATTTTAACCTTTAACACCCATAGCTACAGCAAACAGTCAACACAGCCTTACTCCTAGCCAGATAAACATAAAACATCACACTAAAAGCCTGTTTACCTTGGTTCATTTTACCCAGTACATCATGTAGGGTTTTCAACAAAAAACTACAAGTCATGCTAAAAGGCAAAAGTCACATTCTGAAGAGACAAACCAGCATCAGAACCAGACTCAGATATGGCAGAGATTTTGAATTATCACACTGCAACCTAAGGTCAACTCCTGTTAATTTGCTAAGAGCGCCAGTGGAAGAAGTGGAGTACATGCAAGAACAGATGAGTAATGTAAGAAGAGAGATGGAAACTCTAGGAAAGAATCAAAAGGAAATGCTAGAAATCAAAAACATTGTAACAGAAATGAAGAATTCCTTTGATGAGTTAAGCCATAGACTGGACACAGCTGAGGAAAGAATCAGTGAACATAAAGATATGTCAATAGAAACTTCCAAAACTGAAATGTAAAGATTAAAAAAAGAATGAAACAGACAGAATATCCAAGAACTGTGGAACAATTACAAAAAGATGTTATATATACATAATAGAAATTCTAGAAGGGAGAAGAGAGAAAAGAGCAGAAGTATTTGAAATAATAATGACTAAGAATTTTCCAAAATTAGTGGCAGACACCAAACCACAGATCCAGGAAGCCCAGAGAATGCCAAATATTTATTATTTTTAAATACCAAAAAGTTTTATTCCCCAACATATCATATATATAACTGCATATAACCAAAAACAAACAGAAAATCTTGAAAGAAGCTGGGGGGTGAGGGGTGGTTAGGAACCACATAACCTATAGAGGAGCAAGCGTAAGAATTACATCAGATTTCTCTTCAGAAACCATGCAAGCAAGAAGAAAGTGGACTGAAATATTTTAAGTGTTGGAAGAAAAAACCCACTAGCCTAGAATTCTGTATCCAGTGAAATTATCCTTCAAAAGTGAAGGAGAAATAAAGACTTTCTCAGACAAATAAAAATTGAGGGAATTTGTCACGTGTAGACATGTCTTGCAAGAAATGTTAGAAGAAGTTCTTCAGAGAAAGGAAAATGTTATGGTCAGAAAGTCAGATCTACATAAAGAAAGGAAGAGCATTTGAAAAGGAATAAATAAAACTAAGGAAATATTTTTCTTATTTTTAATTCATCTAACAGGTACAAGTTTGTTCAAAATAATAGCAACAATGAATTTAGTTTATATAGCTAATTGATAAGTGAAATGAATGACTGCAATGTTGTAAGGGATGGGAATGAGGAATAGGGGGTACTCTATTATAGGTGTTTATACTACCTGTGAAGTGGTATAGTGTTATTTAAATGTGGAGTTGGACTACTGAGAAGTGCATACTGCAAACTCTGGGGCAACCAATAAGAAAAAAAATTAAAAAGAAATATAATTGTTATGCTAAGAGAGCAGAGAAAATGGAATCATATGAAACACTCAATTAAAACCAGAGAAGACAGAGAAAGAAGACCGAAAAAAGGAACAATGAGTAAGGGAAACAAACAGAAAACAGTAACAACTGGAGGGGTTGCTACTGGCATCTAGTGGGTAGAGACCAGGGATGCTACTCAACATTTTACAATGCACAGGACAGCCCCCACAACACAGAATTATTTAGTTCCAAATGTCAATAGTACTGAGGTTGAGAAACTGTGTTATACCAATGCCTCATCTACCCCATGAATTATATACCTAAAAGTTGTATTATTTGGTGAATGTGGCAGAGACAGCTAACTGTACAATTAAATCATGCACCCTTTCCATGGTATAGAATAGTTGCTAGGAAATGGCATCTCAGCCAGGCACTGCATTTCCAGCATCTAGGTGGAGCCATATGGGTGGTTTTTGTTAGAAGAATGTGAGCAGAAGTGCCCCTTCTGAGCCAAGGTAGTTAGGAAGCAGGTGAGGCTTGTCCACCTTTCTTTCACTTAACTGCTGGCTGGATGCAAAAGGATTGAGCGGTGGAGTCTGAGGCCCTAGAGGACAGCACAGAAGACTATCTGCTGACCAGGAACTCCCACTGGGCAATTATGTGGGCAAGATGTCAATTCAATTGTGTTAAGCCACTAAAATTTGGGGACATACTTGTTACAGCCTCTAGAATCTCCCTAGTACAGTAAAAGTTTTAAAAGGTACTTGCATCCATGAGATTCCTGAATCATCAACATTAAAAACCAACTGAGGTAACAGATCTCTTGAATCACCTCCTTTAATTGTTCAGGAAACAGTGCAGATTCTATCACAGAGGTTATGTTATGAAGACTCTACCTCCTATGAAGTTTTCCAACTAGACTTTGTTATCTTGAAATAATGACTTTTGCATACCATTCTCCCTTATCCTACTCCCCCTGCCTCAGTTTAGTGAGACATACAATCCCTTTCTGTTGTAACAGCCCCCAGCTAAATTGCCCAGGAACCACAGGAGTTTACTCAATCCAGAGGGTGAGTCCAGCTTCCAGCCCCTCCACAGAGAGAATTGCAGGTGTCTTCTCATTGCTGCTGGACCACCAATTCTCTGTATCTGTTGCTATAGAGAACATAGAGTCCAGTATAATCCAGCGTGTCCTTATTAATGCTTTGGATGTTTAAAAAAGTAAGACTTTATTTGTACCTAAATGTACCCTACCTAAAGCTATAGTGAACCATGCTAGACACATATACATAAGAATCTGACATGTGACAAAAGCAATCATACTAATCAGTGGTGAAATAAAGGGTCAATAAATAAACTCTCCCGGGGCAAGTGGTTGACTAAATCAGAAAAAAGACAAAAAAACTCCAAAATTAGAATCTTACCTCATACCACATCAGAAAATAAGTTCTTGATGGATTAATGATTAAAATAGAAACCAATTTAAACAAATCATACTGACATGGTAACAAACTTTCTAAGTATATAGATGTAGAGAAAACAATTGATGTGATCATCTAGAAATACCATAAATAAAACTAGAAGGCTAATGACCAACCAGGAAGAATCTTCGCACGATATTTAATATTATTTATCTACATATTTTAAAAATCAGTTTCTTTTAAAAGAGGCAATCCTAATGGGAAAAAATAGTCGAAGGATATGATAGACACTTCACAAAAGAAGAAATACAAATGGTTAATAAATGTATAAGAGAATGCTCAACTTCCAACTAATAAAGGAATGCAAATTAAAACAAGAGACTATTTTTACCTTTCAAATTGATAATATTTAGAAATTATACTATGCTGTGGTGACACATGTAGTGACATGAACAGTCTCATTGCCTTCTTCAAACAATACATTGGTAAGACTTCCTGAAGAACAAACTGGTGTTATATATCAGTGACCTTAGAAAAGCATCATAAACTTGACCCAATAATTCTACTTTTAGGAATTGTACTAAGGAGATAATCAGAAACATATGTAGTGATGAATGTACAAGGATTGTCCTCCCAGCTTTGTCTATAATAGAGAAAATTTGAGAATAACCTAGAGGGATGGCTAAATAAGTGGTGGCACATTTATTTAATAAAACCTTAAACATCCATGAAAGAACATGTTTTCAAGGAATATTTAACTACATGAGAAAATGCTCAGAACATAACAGGAAAGGCAGGATACAAAACTGTATATTTCCTATCCTAATTTTGTAGTGAAATGCATGGGGGAAAGCAATGAAGAATGTGAATAGCAATCTCTGCAGTGAAATTATGCACAGTTTCTAGTTTCTTTATTTTTTCAGCATTTCCCCCCCATGTTTCCTATAATAAGAAGTTCTTACCTTTATAATCAGGAAAAAAGTAAATGAAACACTACAGTCCTTTTTAGCTTTACCATATTGCTAGAGGGAAATTCTTGATTACCTGTAAAGCTGATCATTCTTTTCTCAGACCTAGGAGATCCTGTATGCACTAAGGATTGACCCTAACTCAGCTATCTGGATGGGCCTGGGAAATTTCTCATTTTGTTACCCAGGCAACTTCCCAATTCATACCAGTCTTGTTTGTGACACAACTTGGAAGTGTGGTGTTTTTTAAGAACTCAGGTGACATGCCTCAGAAAACATATTTGATTGGTGGCTGCATACTCAAAGAAGTAGTGAAAATAATGAGTTAAGGTAGGGGATTCCTTGAAAAGCATTTATTTCACTTTCAATTATTTGGAAAGAAAAGGAAGAGAGGAGAGGTGCTCCTTGGATCTAAAAAACAAAATCAGTGGAGTGTCCACCAAGGGTCGCACTGTTCCAGTCATATAATGCTGTGTAACAAATCACTCCGAAGCTTAATGGCTCAAAACAATAATGACATATCATCTCTCACTGTTTTCTGAAGCTTAGCTTGGTGGTTCTGGCTGAGGGTCTCTCATGAGGTAGCAGTTAAGAAGTCCGCCAGGACTTCAGTCATCTGAGGCTTGCCTGGTGGTAGGCCAGGATTCACTTCCAAGATGGTGCACACACATGGCTGGCAAACTGGTGCAGGCTGTTGTCTGCAGGCCTTAGTTCCTAGGTGGGCCCCTGCACCAAGCTGCAGAAGTGTCCTTATAGCATGGTGGCCGGCTTCCTCCAAAGCAGAAGCTGCATTACTTTTTATGACCTACCTGCAGAAGTCACACACTGCAATATCCTATTGATGACATAGGTCAGCCCTATTCAATGTGGGAGGGGTGGGAATACCAGGAGGGAAAAATTGTTGGAGGCCATCATGGAGGCTGATGACCCACCCACCTACACAGCATCAGTTTCCCACTTCCTGAGAATACCACAAACTTTTCTTCAGATGTCTTTCTTCCCTCCCCCACTGTGAAAGGAAGCTGATCCACCAGTAACACCACTGGTGGATCTTACTCGGCTCAATGTAATTATGTCCCCTTTGACAGTGATTGGTTCAGAACCCCAGGCCTAAGCCAGATAGCACATGGCATTCTCCCAGCCTCCAGGATTATTTCAGAGGTTGGCATATGACCAGATTCAGATCAGTGAGACATAAGAGGACACTTTTGAGGAACTTCTTAAAATAGAGCCATCAGATATAGTTGATTTTGGACAAAGGTGCCAAGAACACACAATGGGGAAAAAACAGTCTTTTCAATAAATGATGTTGGGAAAACAATATCCACATGCAGAATAGTGAAAAGGCACTCTTATCTCACTCCTTATACAAGAATCAGCTCAAAATGGATTTAAAGACTCAAACGTAAGATCTGGAACTAAGACTAGTAGAAGAAAACATAGGGGAAAAGCTCCATGACAGTGGTCTGGGCAGAGATTTCTTGGATATGACCCCAAAAGCACAGACAATGAAAGCAAAAATAAACAAATAGGATTGCATCAATCTAAAACACTCTGTACAGCAAAGGAAACAATTAATAGAGTGAAGAGATAACCCACAGATTGAGAGAAAATATTTGCAAATCATAGATCAGATAAGGGGCTAATACCCAAGTATACAAGAAAGTCACATTACTCAATAAAAAGAAAACAAATAACTCTGTTAAAAAATGTCAAAGGACCTAAGCAGACATTTCTCAAAAGAAGACAAATGGCATATACTGTTCTATTGGCTATTATCAAAAAGACGAAAGATAACAAGTGTTGATGATGATGTGGAGAAAAGGGAACACTTGTACACTGTTGCTGGTATCGTAAATTGGTACAGCCATTTTGAAAAATAGTATGGAGGTTCCTCCAAAAACTAAAAATAGAATTACCATATGATCTAGCAATCCCACTTCAGTATGTCAAAGAGACGTCTGCACTCCCATGGTCATTGCAGCATTATTCATAATAGGCAAGATATGGAAAGCAAAGAAGTGCCCATCAATAGACGGATGGATAAAGAAAATGTGGCACAGACACACAGTGGAATACTATTCAGCCTTTAAAAAGTAAGATTGTCTGTTATTCTTAATGACATGGATAAACCTAGAGGGCATTACACTTAGTGAAATAAGCCAGGCACAGAGAGACAAATACCACATGACCTCACTTATATGTGGAATCTAAACAAGTTGATCTCATAGAAACAGAGAGTAGATGATGGTTACCAGAGGCTGGGGATGGGGGTGGATGGGGAAAAGTCAAAGGGTACAAAGTTTCAGTTAGACAGGAAGAATAGGTTCTGGTGATGTTGCACAGCATGGTGCCTATAGTTAATAATAACATATTGTGTATTTCAAAATAGCTAAAGAGTGGATTTTAAATGTTCTCATCACAAAGAAATGATAAGTATTTGAGGCAATGGATTTGTTAATTAACCTGATTTGATCATTCCACAACATATACATGTATTGAAACCTCACATTGTATATCATGAATATATACAATTATTATTTGTCAATTGAAAATAAAATAAAAATACAGCCACCAGAAAAAGTGGGTCCTGTGTTGCTCGGGTGTTTTGGGATGTGGATCTGAGGCCCAGGTGTGCTGTAGTGTCTCTACCAGCCTGAGAATCAAGGCACTCCATTGAGGAGAATTGAGAGAGTCTCAAGAGAAAAGAAGTCAGAGTCTTCATAGAAATGTAGCTGATCATTGCCCTACTGCTGGGCTCTTCTTTTACTTGGGGCAATAACTTCACATATCTTTGAAGCTGCTTTAAGATAGGTTTTCTACAATGCACAACCAAACCTGATTTTCCCCACTTGCAAAATGGAGACATCATAAGGTAAAAGAAACGAAGACAAATTCTTTGAAAGCTAAAATAAGTTTTACTCTTTAACATTAGGGGTAATCGTATCTACTCTTTAACATTAGGGGTAATCGTATCTACTTGATCCAACCCCAAATTTGGGACAGCTGCCCTGATATGTGGACAAGAGTGTTACCAAGCAGGCCTGGGCCAACATGTTCCTAACCAACCATGGCTACATCCATAGGCCAAACAGACAACAGCCTTGGGGGTGCGATTTTGGGAGTGGCGTGCTGGTGTAGGTCTGACGTCCCAGCTGGGGAACATCACAAGCTTGGGATTTCTGAGCTATGGTGAAGGACACCAGGATGGTCCACACAAAACTGGTCTTCAAAATGGGCACCAAGTGGCACCAAGAGGTCCCCTACTTCTGGGTAGTGCCTGAAATGCCAACTGAGAGCCATGTTTTAAAGCTGAGAGGGAGAACACGATGAAGGGTATCAGTCACTGCATTTCACCATGGATTGGTTCCTTAGCGCCTCTTGAGATTGGTGTGGAATAGGTGTGCAGAATGAGAGAACAGTGTTGGGACCATAGGAACCTCCATGCTCCTGATATGAGGGGACAGAGAAAGAGGTCTAGGAACCTTGGGGTCAGTGAAGACAAACTTTGCTGAATCACACTTTGGCAGGTAGGTGGCAGAAAAACTTGGTCGATTTACGGTTTTGCCAAGAACAGGTCATTTACATTATTTAAGAAACATATCAATAGATTTGATATATGCCAGGCACTGTTCTGAGTGCTTTACCAACATTAACTTATTTAATCCCCTCAACAACCCCATGAAATAGACATTCTTGCTGCAGATTAGGAAACTTGCCCGAGTTTACACAGTCAGAAACTGAGACACAGAGAGTTTAAACAACTTGCCTGTGGTCATGCAGCTGGTAAATGGGAGCGGCAGGATTTGAATACAGACTTCCCTGGCAAGGCCTACGCTCCTAAGCACCATGCTCAGCTGCCTATGCTATCATTTTGTAGTTTCTTTGCAAACTTGCTGCCAAAAGTATCCTGGTGGGGGATATTCCTCACTGCATGATGGTTCACTCTAGGGTTTTGGTGAAGCTAGAGCAGATTTAAGTATATATGTGGTAACCATGGGTGGTTTTTCTGCTAGGTCTGGCCCTCAGTTCTGGGACCTTGAGTTGCCACAAACTCTCATTCTGTCGTCTTCATCCAGCCTGACAAACAGGCATAATTTGGGGCTTGTTAAAAATGCAGCCGATCATGAGGGACTCAGGCCAACCATTTCCCTCTTTGCCCATGCTTCCCGATCATTTCAGGCCTCTGCCCATCACATACCCTCCTTCTTAAATACTATCATCAGTGCTGGGGTCGTTAGGGAGAAAACCGATGAAGAGGAAATGATTATAAAAGTTACATCTGCTGTTCAGGCAGCTGTTCTCTTTCCTCATTAGGACAATCAATCATTTTTCAACATCATTTTTGTAACTAGGAAAAGGCTTCATTTATTCTAAGACTAAAGAGCAGGAATGAAGGAATTAAATCCCACAGGTCTTTAATGGATAGGATTTTTTTTTTAAATATTCTGTCCTCACCAATGACCTAATTAAGCTTTCAGAGAATGATAAACTTTCAGCTCCTCTGTCTCATTTCCATCTGTGCTTTTGCAAAATGGGATGTACCCGCCTCGAGAAGTACATGCCTTTTCTCTCAGCCTCAGCCTTGTAGATTAAGCCCAGCTTTCTCTGACTTTCTGAGAAGTCTTCCTGGAAATGTATCTACATCCAAGCCTCATATGGTCATGGAGGCATCCTGTCATATTTCTATGGAATCACAGGAACCTAGGGCAGGAAAACCACCCCCTGTAGGGATTATGAGCCCTAACTTTCTCACTTGTTCTCCTTATAAAGCCATCAGAACCACACTGTAGTGGATTGAGTTATGTGCCCCCAAAACTCATTGAAGCTTGAATTGTCTCCCAAGTTTTATGTATTAGAAACTTAGCTCCCACTGTAACTGTTAAGAGGGTGGGAAATCCTATTATGGTAATCAAAAGGTGGAGCCCGGAAGAGGTGATTGGATTGTAGGACCCTGCAGTAGGGAATGGATTAAAAATGGTGATCAGGTGCATGGCTCTGAGGGCTTTAAAAGAAGAGGGAAGTCTGTCTTGCTCTCTCTCTGCTCTCTCTGCTTCCACCATCTTGCAATGTGATATATCTGAATCACTGTCACGACCACTACATGGACTTCGGACTTCCCAGCCTCAGAAACTGTAAGCAATAAATTTCATTTTCTTTATAAATTACCCAGTCTCAGGTATTCTGTTATAGCAACACAAAACAGACTAATACACACACCCATGACAACCCATTAAAGCATCAATCCATTACTCCACAAATGGCTCAATCCATTCACAAGGGCGCAGTCTTGGTGATCCAATCACCTCTTAAAAGCCCGACCTGCCTCCACCATATTGGGCGTGAAGTTCCAACATGGGCTTGAGGGGACATTCAAACTGCAGCAGATGGGAACTTCAGGAATCAGTGATTTCTTCTGGGACTTGGGGGGACAAATAGACAAGGAGGTGGGGATTATCAAAATCTAGAATCCTGGAATAGGTACCCCACGGGGCTGCAACCCAGACCAAACTCATGCTGATGTCTCTGAGGAGACACAATGGGGCTGATTCTGGGATTGCTGGGAGAACTGTGAACTAGATAGGAACAAATTACCACTGCTGGAGTGATGCTCTCAGCAACAGGAAATAGACAGGAAGCCCACAAGAAGCAGACAGGAAGGAACATACATCTTTTCTGGGTACCATAGCCAGACTAATCTTTCTAAAAAGCAACTGTAGCCAGGTCACAACCTTTCTTACAGCCATTCTGTGGTTCTCTATGCATCTTGTTATAGAGTCAGAAGTGTAGCTTGGCAGACAGGCCCTCCTTGAATGCCCCCATCTGCTTGCCAGCACTTTTACCAAGGTCAGCCTTCTATCCCTTACCACTCTTGTGTGCCAGCCACATTGAACTCATTGCATTTCCCCAAATGCTCTGTGCCTTTGTCCCTACCTGGAAAGCTCCTCTCTATGAAGTCTTTGTTGATCACCCAAGGTAGGAATGACCAATCCTCTCTGAGTTCCCTCACTGTAAACTCAACACACTTCTTCTAGCAGAGGCTGCTAGGGGCCTACTAGCCCTCTAGGTTATTCCTAATTTTTCTCTATTATAGGCAAAGCTGGGAGGACAGTCCTTGATATTCACCTCTACACAAAGGCTGCTTGCTATGAACACTGGTGGCTCCACCTGGGGGCTTTATATCTGCCCATTGGAGCACATTTGGCCTGGATGGGGGCCAAACTGTAAATGCTAGGGATTTAATGCCCCTCAAAACAGCCTTCAGACAATGATGCAGAAGAATGTGATGGATAACTGCTCAATGTTGTGATCCCCCATATGGAGAACTCTAAGGCTCAGTTTTACAGTGTCTCCCAGAGGTCCCTGGGAGGACTAAAATCCCCAATTGCCTATAGTACTAACTAGATTAAAATGCATCCTTGACCAGCTTTCTTCCATTCCCTGACTCAATTCTCTGATCATTTCTACCAGTGTTTCCTGGGATCACCTCCCAAATAAACTATTTGCATTCAAATTCTTGTTACTGGGCATGCTTTGGGAGAAACCCAAATTGAGACAATTCTGTTATAGCCCATTACATAGTGCTGTACTTATTTGTTTAAAGGTCCCTATCACCTTAAGCACTCTCAGCTCTCTGAGGGACAGGACCTTATTGCATAGTTCTTCACATCTTCAGATCATAGGATAGTGCCTGGCACATAGCGTGCCTGCAATTCGTGCTTACTAACTGAGGGTAGAGAGTTGAAAAACAACATAGTGGCACTGGAGAATGTGACGTCTGATGAGCAGGGATTACTGGAGGAGGCTAGCAAGGGGTTTTAGGATTATAATTCACATGTTTTAGAGGTAGGGCTTCGTGGGAAGCCAATAAAAAGGAGTAGAATTGCTACTTAATCCCTTTGTTTCATTAGGGGAGATTGAAATAGCCATAACAGAATTGTAGACACACACACGCAATGTGAGGCATAGGAATTTTGTTTCCTTTACCGTGCCCCCTATGTTCAGTACCCAGAGCTGCTATCACCTCTGATTCTAGAAGCATATCTTCCCTTTTTCTGCTCTAAAAACTGTTATGTCCAAGTCACATCCTCATGGCAGCCCTTTCACTCTGAGAAGTTCAGAAAACAGGTAGCTCTAACACTGTCTGGCGTGGCTGCTGTCTGGCTTACAGGCCATCGGCTCACTATCTAACTAGGACCAGTCATGTTGAGAATACTCCTTCCAATTAGATTCTTCCTTTAAGTAAGACTGATCATAAATAAGAGCCCTGTCCCAATGCCCAGGAACATCCCACTCTTCTGATTGCCAGAATTAGAAATAAAATCTTCCACATACCAGATCATCCCAGCTTCCTTCCCCGGAAGATTTTTGTACAGCCCAAGGGCTGGGTTCTTTCATGTAAGTTAGCCTGACCTCTTCTATCCAAGTGCCACATTGACAGTTTCCCACCATCTGCCTTTCTGCTTGGAGAGCCTTGAGTATCAAGCCATTTCTTGACTCTTTCCAATACTGGAGCTACTAGAGAAGATTTTAAAATTACTATTATTTTGTTATCTAACATATTTTGAGCACCTACAATGCCAGTACCCCTTACAAAGCACCATGTTAAATGTTTAACATACAGTAGCTCATTCAATCCTCAAAACAACTCTGTCAGAAAGGTACTTGAATTTGCATCGGGTAATGGCAGGAGAAGCAGAGGGGGTGCCTGACTTGCTTAAACACAGGTTTGCCAATTCCCAAGCCAATGCACTTAATCACTGGCATTATTTCAAAGTTCATACAATAAAGTTTTAGTTCTGGAAGGGACCATAGAAGTTCACTGGAATCTGATCCCCTTTGGAAGTGCTATACCATGGTAATTTAAGACATAGTCATGGCAGTCAGACCAACCTGAGTAGGAATTCCAGGCCTGCCACTTAAACAGCTGTGTGATCATAGAGAAGATACTTAATCTCTGTTAGTCTCAGCCTCCCCATCTGTAAAATGGAATATTAATAGGTACATTGTGAGGACAAGTTTGCTTGGAGAAATAAATAAGATTCTGTATGAACAAAGAACAAGGATAAAAAACCACTGATGATTAGTTTTTTGTGTGAATCACCACACAAAAAAAATAGGTATGTGAGATAATGCATATGTTAATCAGTCTGATTTAGCTATTTGACAATGTATACCTTCCACATTCAAAACAACATGTTGCACATGATAATTATATACAGTTTTTATTTATCAATTAAAAATAAATTTAAAAAGAATAAGAGCAACAAATAGGAAACAATAACAAATATGGAAAATATTAATCAAACTATATTAATAATCACTTTGAACATCAACAGCTAAATACACCAATTAAAACACAGAGTGTTGAAGTGGATCAAAAAACAAGATCCAACTATATGTTGTCTTCAGGAAATGTACTTTAAATATGAAAGCACATATATATTAAAATCAAAGGGATAGAGAAATATATACCAGGCTAACCCTAATCAAAAGAAAGTGGGAGTAGCTATATTAATTTCAGACATAGCTGAATTCAGAGCAAGGAAATTTATCAGTGATAAAGAGGGGCACTATATAATGATAAAGGGGTCAATATTCTGAAAAGACATAACAAGCCTTAATTTGTATGCAACTAACAACTGAGTGTCAAAATACATGAGGCAAAAATGGATAGAACTGTAAGGAGAAATATATGAGACTTCAACATCCCTCTGTCAGAAATAGACATATCTAGTCTACAGAAAATCAGTTAAATTCAACAGGGCTATCAATCAACTGGATATAATTGACACCTATAGACTCCTTCATTCAACAACAGCAGAATATGTATTCTTCTCAAGCTCACATGGAACGTGCACCAAGATAGACTACATTCTAGGCATTAAAAAAAAACCTTAACAAACAAATAGAAATCATACAGTGTCTGCTCTCAGACCACAATGGAAGTAAACTAGAAATTAATACCAGAAAGATAGCTGAAAAATCCCCAAATACATGGAGGTTAAAGAACACATTTCTACATAACACATGGGTCAAAGAAGAAATCTCAGAGAAGTTTTAAAATATTTTTAACTAAATGAAAATGAAACAACAACTTAAAATTTGTGGGATGCAGCAAAAGTGGTGCTTAGAGAGACATGACAGTTTTCAATGCATATATTAGAAAAGAAAAATATCTAAAATCAATATTCTAACTTTCCACATTTGGAAACTAAAAAAATAAGAGCAAATTAAATCCAAGGTAAGAAGAATACACATTAGGGAAAGGATAGTCTCTTCCATAAATGGTGCTGGGAAAACTGAATAACCACATACAGAAGAATGAAACTAGACCCCTCTCTCTCACCATTCACAAAACCGGTTAAAGACTTAAATTTAAGACCCCAAACAATGAAACTACTGGAAGAAATCATAGGGGAAACACTTCATGACATTGGTCTGGGCAATGAATTTTTAAATAAGACCTCAAAAGCACAAACAACAAAAGCAAAAAAAAAAAAAAAAAAAAAACCCAAATGGGATTACATCAAACTAAAAAGCTTTTCATGGCAAAGGAAACAATCAACAGGGTGAAGAGACAACCTATAAAATTGGAGAAAATATTTAGAAACTATGCATCTGACAAGGGGTTAATATTCAGAATACGAGTATATAAGAAACTTAAGCAACTTAACAGCAAAAAAAAAAAAAAAAAAAAAAAGAAAGAAAGAAAAGAAAAGAAAAGAAAAAATGAACAAAAGAATTGAATCAACATTTTTCAAACGAAGACATACAAAACTCCAGCAAGTATATGCAAAAATGTTCAACATCACTAATCATCAGGGAAATGCAAATCAAAACTGCAATGAGATATAATCTCACCTCAGTTAGACTGGCTATTATCAAAAAGACAGAAAATAACAAATGCTGGCAAGGATGTGGGGAAAAGGGAACTCTTAAATATTGTTAGTGGGAATGTAACTTAGTACAGCCACTATGGAAAACAATATGAAGGTTCCTCAAAAAATTAAAAATAGAACTCCCATACGAACCAGCAATCCCACTTCTGGGTACGAATGTGAAGGAAATGAAATCAGTATCTCATAGAGATATCTGGACTCCCATGTTTATTGCAGTATTATTTATAGTAGCCAAGATATGAAAACAACCTAAATACTCATTGATGGATGAATGGATAAAGAAAATGTGGTATATACATAAAATGGAATATTATTCAACCTTAAGGAAGAAGGAAAAATCCTGCCATATGTGACAATATGGATAAACCTGGAGGACATTATGCTAAGTGAAGCAAGCCAGGCACAGAAAGACAAAATCTGCACAATGTCACTTATATGTGAAATCTGAAATAGTAAAACTCATAGAAACAGAGAGTAGAATGGTGGTTACCAGGTGCTGGGGCATGGGGAAATGCAGAGATATTGGTCACAGGGTAAAAAGTTTCAGTCATGCCAGATGAATAACTTTTGGAGATATAATGTACAACGATGTGACTATAGCTAATAATATTGTATTGTATACTTGAAATTTGCTAAGAAGGTAGATTTTAAGTGTTCTCACCATAAAAAAAAGAAAATGGTAATTATGCGAGGTGATGGATATGTTAATTAACTTGGTTGTGGTGAATATTTCACATGTATGCATATATCAAATCAATCTATCAAATCATCAAGTTGTGTACCTTAAATATATACAACTTTTAATTGTCAACTAATTCTCAATAAAGCTGGAAAAATAAACAAATAAAATAAAACTTAAGAAAAACCCTCTGGCCATTGCATTAGTGAAGGTCTTCGTCAACTCTTAATTGAACCAATGTCAAATTCCACTCCCCACCATCAATCCAATGAGCTCATAGAAACATCCAGGAGTTTAAATGACTTGAACAAATATGAGGAGAGAGAAAAAATCCTTAACTGACAGAGTTTAAACCTATAATGGCTGGGGAAAAATACTCTAAATAACAAGATTGTGTTATCAGGTGGAATGGAGGCTCAAGACAAAGACTTAGTTAAAGTGTACAAAGATAAAGTTATAGTTAATTTACATGCTTGCAGCAGTAGATTAAAGATACATTGCCTGCTATAAGATGAAGAACTGATCCAAATGATAACTGACATGAAACAGTGATTTAAATATTGTACATTCCAATAAACTATGTACATTCATTCAGGCATGAAGAAAAGCCAATTGCTTCCCTACATACTGGTAATGACCAAGTGGAATTTGAAATTAAAAATGCATTGTCACTCCCCAAAATGCAATACTTAGGTATAATCCAACAAAATATGTAAGTGATTTACAAAGAAAATTAGAAAACTAGGATGGAAGAAATCAAAGAACTAAATAAATGGAGACATATTTCATGTTCATGGACAGGAAGACACAATATTGTGAGGATGTCAGTCTTTTCCAACTTGGTCCATAAATTTAGTGCAGTTTCAATCAAAATCCAGCGAGTTATTTGTGGATAATGACAAACTGATTCTAAAGTTTATATGGAGAGGCAAAGACCTGGAATAGCCAACTTGAGATGGAAAGAGAAGAATAAAGTTCTGCTGATACTACCCAACTTAAAAACTTACTGTAAAGCTACAGTAATCAACGTAGTATGGTATTGGCATAAGAACAGACAAATAGATCAATGAAATAGAATAGAGAGCCAAGAAATAGACCCACATAAATACAGTCAACTGATCTTTGACAAAGGCACAAAGGCAATACTATGGAGCAAAGACAGTCTTTTCAACAAATGGTGCTGGAACAACTAGACATCCACATGCAATAAAAAAAAATCTAGACACAGACCTTATACCCTTCCCACAAATTAACTCAAAATGGATCATAGACCTAAATGTAAAATGCAAACTATAAAACTTCTAGAAGACAACATAGGAGAAACATAAATGACCTTGAATATGGTAATGACTTTTTAGATATAACACAAAAGGCATGATCCATGAAAGAAACAATTAATAACCTGGACTTCATTAAAATTAAAAACCTCTGCTCTTTGAAAGGCAATGTCAAGAGAATAAAAAGATAAGCCACAGACTGAAAAAAAATATTTGTAAAAGACACATCTGATAAACAACTTTGTATTAGTCAGCATTCTCCAGAGAAACAGAACCCATACAAGATACATATAATACGTACACACACACACACACACACACACACACACACACACACACACACATAGATCTATATATATACATTTATTATGGGAATTGGTTCATGCGATTATAGAGACTGAGAAGTCCCAGATCATCCACTTGCAAGCTGGAAAACAAGGAAAGCTGGTGGTATAATTCAGTCTAAGTCTGAAGGCCTGAGAACTAAGAGAGCCAATAGTGTAACTCACAGTCCCAGTCCAAAGGCCTGAGAATGGAATGCCACTGGTATACATCCCAGAGTCCAGAGTCTGAAGGTGCAAGAACCAGAAGCTCCAACGTCTGAGTGCAGAAGACAATGGATGTACCAGCTCAAGAATGGAGAGAGCGAATTAGCTCTTCCTCTGCCTTTATGTTCTATTTGGGCCCTCAATAGATTGAATGATGCCCTCACAGATTAGTAAAGATGGGTTTTCTTTACTCAGACTACAGATTTAAATGCTAATCTCCTCCAAAAACATTCTTACAGATGCACCCAGAAATAATGTTTTAACACTCTCTGGGCATCCAGTCAAGTTGACACAGAAAATTAACTATCAGAGACTATTATCCAAAATATACAAAGAACTCTTAAAACTCAACAATATGAAATGAACAACCCAATTAGAAAATAAGCAAAATACCTGAACAGACCCCTCACCGAAAAAGATATACAGATGGCAAGTAAAGATATGAGAAGATGTTTAACATCATATGTCATTAGGGAATTGCAAATTAAAATGATGAGATACCACTGCAAACCTACTAGAATGTCCATAATGCAAAACACTAAATGCTGGAGAGGATGTTGACAACAGGAACACTCATTCACTGTTGATGGGAATGCAAAATGGTACAGATACTTTGGAAGGCAGCTTGGCAGTTTTTTACAAAACTAAACATACTCTTACCATAAAATCCAGCAACCGCACTGTTTGGTATTTACCCAAATGAGCTAAAAACTTATATCCACATAAAAACCTGCACATGGATGTTTATAGCAGGCTTATTCATAATTGCCAAAACTTGGAAGCAGCCAGATGTCCTTTAGTAGGTGAATGGATAAACTGTGGTATATCCAGACAATGGAATATTATTCAGCACTAAAAAGAAATGAACTAACTATTCACAATAGCCAAGATTTGGAACCAACCCAAATGCCCATCAGTGGATGATTGGATAAAGAAAATGTGTTATACATACACAATAAAATACTACTCAGCCATAAAAAAAAAATGAAATTCTGCCATTTGCAGCAACATGGATGAACTTGGAGAAAATTATGTTAAGTGAAATAAGCCAGGCACAGAAAGAGAAATACCTCATGTTCTCACCCATATGTGGAAGCTAAAAAAGTTGATCTCATAGAGGTAGAGAGTAAAATAGTGGTTGCTAGAGACTGGCAGGGGGCAGAGGGAGGGAGGAGGAGTAGAGCGTGGTCAGTGGATACAAAACTGTAGAGAGATAGGAAGAATAAGATCTAGTGTCCTATAGCAATATAGGGAAACTACAGTCAACAACAAATTACTGCATAACTTCAAATAGCTAGTTGAGAGGATTTTGAATGCTCCCAATACAAAGAGGTGGACAAATGTTTGAGGTGATGGATATGCTAAATACCCTGATATGATCACTGCAAACTGTATAAATGTACCCAAATATCATATTGTACTCCATAAATATATACAATTATAATGGGTCAAAAAAGAAAAATAAATTAAAAAGAAAAAATTTCAGACAGAAGTAGATTAGAGATTGCCAGAAACTGGGGTTAAGGAATAAGTTATTAGTAATGGGTATAGAGTTTATATTTAGGATGGAGAAAAAGTTTTGGAAACAGATAGAGGTGGTGGTCATACAGCATCGTGAATAATTCCACACAATTGCATGTTTAAAAATGCTTAAAATGGCAACACTTATGTTATATATATTTTACCACAGTGAAAAGTATAAAAAAATTTAAAAAAGAAATGAGCTATCAAGCCATGAAAAGACATAGATGAAACATAAATGCATATTACCAAGTGAAAAAAGTCAATCTGAAAAGACTACATGCAGTATGGTTCCAATTATATGACATTCTGGAAAAGGCAAAACTATGGAGACAGTAAAAAAATGAAAAAAATCAGTGGCCTCCAGGGGTTGTGGGAAGGGAGGGATGAATAGATGGAGCTCAGAGGATTTTTAGGGAAGTAAAACTATTCTGTATGATACAGTAATGGCGGACACATGTCACTACACATTTGTCGAAATCCATAGAATGTACAACACCAACAGTGAACCCTAATGTAAACTATGGACTTTGGGTGATAATGATGTATCAGTGTAGGTTCATCAGTTGTAACAAAGGTACCACTCTAGTGGGGGATGTTGATGTGGGGAAGGCTGCATGGGAAGGGTGCAGAGGGTATACGGGAACTGTATCTTCTGCTCATTGTTGTTGCAAACTTAAAAAATAAAGCTTATTAATTTAAAAAAAGTAAAATGAGACATTCTGTGACCAGCAACATAGTTCAAGCTTCAGCTGTAAAATCAGAAGAAAAGAAAGAAAAGTGTGGCATAAAAGTGTTACAGGTAATAACAGCAGAGCCAGCATTTGAACCTGGGCAATCTGTCTCCAGAGTGTGTGCACTGCTCACTATACCACCTTGTTCCCTAAATTGTTTATTACCATTATTAGTATTATTTTGCAAATGGGAACATTTAGGTCCAGAGAGATCAGCCATTTGCCAAGGTCCCAGAATCTGGGACAAGAAGTCTGGAGCAAGATTCCAAACTTCTCAAACCTCTGAATCCCAGTTCTTCCTCCACTCTCTCACATTGCCTCCACATTCCCCCACATCTATCTCCTCTTAGCATCTGGGAAGATCCAAGTGTATTATGCTGCAAAGGGGGAAACTTTTGTTCCCAGCATAACATTTCTAATACTAAAATCCTTCTGGAAACACAGCTACTTCTTCACTTTCAACCTGGCTTAATTGTCAACATGGAAAGAGGATATTCATTAATGCAAGTGGTCATTGAATAAATGGTGGACCCAATCTGCTGCAGAACTCCGTCATTTTTAGCATGCTTGGCTTTGACACAATTTGCATAGATTCATGAGACACGTAGGAAAAGTAGAACACAGACCAGAATGAAACCCGATAGAAATATAGCCAGCAAATGTCTGGTAGAAGGAGATTTAAAAATAAATAAACAAACGATATCCATTGAGAGGCATTAGAAGAGGGGAGGAGACTGTTTTTAATTCTTTCGAAGCTTGTCCAGCTGAAAGAGATCTGCTTTGGTATAATTCCCTGACCCACTTTTTTTCCTGATAAGAGATATATAGCCAAGATACCCAGATGTGAGGGTTAGTCTCTCCGTAGAAGGCTCTTACTTGATTAGACACTGCTTTCATTTTATAGCAATTCATATTTTTCAAGGGCATCTCCTTTGCTTCATTTTACATCCCAGCTTCTATTTTCTTCCACAAAACCCAAGGCTCTATGTCTTCGAGTTAATACCACAGTGCACCAGAATGCCTGATTATGTGCAGTCTAATTTCCTTTAGGTCATGTTCACATTCAGTTATTTTATACATATTGAGAATAACTCAATATGTATAATCTTTTCCTTTGAATTTTTAAGCTGTGAGTTCGGTCTGCTCTAAGATAAATTAGACATTATTCTTAAGGCTTAGTGTGCTCTGGTGAACTACCTTAGGGCCCCGGGTTTCAAACAAACGTCTTTCTTTTTCTCCTTTCAGAAAACTAAGCTGGACCTCAAAGTATGTCCCTTGCTATTGTGATTTCTCATTATTTTCTTTCATCCTTAAAAGAAATCTCACAGTTCAGTATGATCAAATGCCTCAGTCACAATTGGCTGAGTGATGTGTGCTTAAATAACAGCCCTTCCCAGATGGCTGATGCTAGCTTCAGGTCAAAACATAATGAAACTAAAGAGTGATCAGTGTTCAGAAATCACTGGAGTATTGCTGGGTATGTAAGCATAATGCAGTTCTATTAGATCCACTGATTCATGACAAACCTGAGAAGGGGAAGAAGTTGGAGGAGGCAATTTTTTTGTTTGCTTGCTTTTGGGGTCAGAGGGAACAGCAGCTTCTGGCTGCTGAGGGTTGAAGGGCCTCAGAAAATTGAAAAAGAAACTGTGTGTGTGTGTGTGTGTGTGCGTGTTTCTATGTAAATAATTGATGTTGTGCACAATAATCATAATAAATATGACGATTCCAAAAATGATTCCAGGGAGGAATGCCAAAGATAATAGAACTTGCCACCTATTATCATACTTATGGTAGTATAAGCATCTTAAAGAATCTGGCAAGAAATTAGGTTTGAGGGATAAATAGTACTTTCCTTTAATTTTATCCTAGTATACTTCTATCAAGACATTCAATTATGAAATGTCAATAGTCCATTTAAAATCTCTGTTTTCATCCCATATGAAAAATATTTTACATTATCTCATTAAATATGCTTATACTTGGTATATGCTGAGACCAACTATAAGGAGTCCTACCAAATAAAGAACACCTTTATTCACTCCTAAAATTAGCATTCAAAGATAGGTAAACCAAGCAATAATGTTTCCTTTCTTGTATATGTTGTTCTACAGTTTTCAAGGCACTTTCACACAGATGATCTCCTTCTATCTTCACAGTAACTTGTAAAGAAGGAAGGGCAGATATTATCTGCATCATTTAACAGTTGGGGAGACTGGAACCCAAAGAGTATGGGGGAGACCAGCCAGTTGTTCACCAAACTGTGTCCTTTTCCTTTTTAGCATACAGCAAGACTACATTTCCTGGGATTCCTTGTAGTTAGTTGTAGACATGTGATGGGTCCTGTCCAATGGGATGTGGGTAAAAGTGATGTGTACCACTATGAGGGCTGACTGAAACCCCCCCCCAATGTATAAGTCCCCTATTCTCTTTTCTCAGTGACTAGATGAATAAAGATTTCCAAGGGCTTTGAGGATAGCAAAGGTACATGATGGAAAAAACGTGAATCACCACTAGGAGGAGTTGTCCAGGAAAGCCAGTCAGGGAGGAATATGTACTGGATGGCTGCATGAGTGAGAAATAAGCTTATATTGTTTTTAGTCATTGTAACTCTGAGATTGTTTGCTGCTCCAGTTGCCCTAGATCAATACAGGGAAGGTTAAATGATTTATCCAATTCTATACACCTACTTAGTTGGGAAACAAATTAAAAAAGCCAGGACTAGAACTCTATTTTTCTAGTGCTTAGTTTAATATTCATTTGTTTACTAGCATCAACCATATGTAAGGCACTGTGCTGTACCCTATTGCTAATCCATTAATTGAAGGATTTAAAACTATGATAGACAGGTCACATGCAGTCTTTTTGTATCCCTAAGCTCTCTGATGATCTCTCCCTTCTCCTTCCTCCATGTGTTCTAGTAGTAACTTCCTCAAGTATCCCAGCAACAACCAAATACAATGACAGTTACCAGGCTTTACTGATCTAGGAGGACCCATATCTGAAAATGATCTCTTCTGAGTTTTCTTCCTTCCTGATAGTACAATCAATAGTTAATAAGATGTATATCCTTTCTTACTGAGATAACCTCAAATAGACTTTCTTTAGAAGATACTTGATAAATGAAGCTGCAGAGAACAAGCAGTGACTGAAGTTCCGTTAGGTATAGGTCACAGACAGATGGCGTCCAGGAGTCAGAGGCCAAAGGGCAAGCTCCAAGGCAAGCAAAAGTAGTGAATTCATTAGGTGAGAGACACTAGTGAGAGGAAAGTTCCGCCAGGCTGGAGAGAGACGTCAACAGGTGTTCAGAACCCTGGAGAGCTCCTAGCATGCCATTGTTCTGAGACTGTTTATTCTGAGACCCAATCAGGTAGTTTGCCCTGCCTTCTGAACTCTCTAGTTGATAAGAGGGTCTTGTCCTCTCTATGAATGTCTTAGTCTCTATGGAACAGGAGACTCATTCTCATTCATTTCTGAGAAGTTCAGGGCCTGTGTCCAGTAGACAGATTGAGGCTGTCTCATCCAGCCTTACTGAGGGCTTCATGAGATGCTCACACCTCAGAAAATCTAGAAGAGTATATAACCAAGGGACATCATCCTCTTTGATTGTTTTTGTTCTAGAAGCTCTCTCTCTTCTAGGTTAGAGGCTGGTACTTAGGCGGGTCTGTGCTCCAACCATCTCATCAACTAAAATCTTAATACTATGTAAACCACATCATTAGCTCCATAACCCTAACAGAAGTATTACTAAAATTATAGGCCCCCTTCTTCCTGAAGTTGTGTCCTCAAGCAAGTTAATAGATATTCTATGAAAGTGGATTCTGTAGTAAAATAAGTTTGGGAAGCCTTAGAAAAAAAATGTTAAATACAGTGCTTTTATACTCTTTTCTCTCTCTCTGTATAATTATGATGTAATGAACATCTTCAGGCATATAAGATTTTTTTTCTTTCTGGGGATTTTTTTTTTCCTTTGGAGATATATTCCTCAAAGTAGAATTCCTGAGTTAAAGGGCTGGAATAAGGCTATATCACTATACAGGTATGGCCAAATCCAACTGGGATTGTGTAATTTTAAAACTTCCATTAGTAGTGTATGGAAGTATCAATTTCAATTTCGCTAGTACCTGTTTAGTAATTTGATTTGTATTCTTTGATGACTAGTACCTAGAACTATTTTGATAAAATGCCTAGAACTGTGGCTGGCCCATAAAAGATGCTCAATAAATATTTGTTTAAGGTTAAAAAGAAAGGTTTAGCACTTTTCCATATATTTGTTTACTTAGCATAGTTCTTCATTTGGAATCATCTATGTCTTTTTCTTATTTACTATTGGGGTAGTAATGTTTTATTTTTAATTTGGCTAAGGTATTAAGGCTTTTTTTCCATAGTTGTTGAAAAAGATTTCCCCTGTGCTGCTTAATTTCTTATATATGCAATTTAAATCTTTTATGTAGTCAGATTTGCCAGTCATAATTGTGATGTTTTATCACTTAAAAGCTTATAAAACTTATAGCAAACTGCAGAGACCTCATAAAATTCACTGTTTTTCCTTTTGAATTAATTTCTTCCATGTAATTCATCCTTCTGGTATTTTGGTATAAAATGTGGGTCTAAATTAATTTTTTCTAAATTAGTAATAGATATCTCAATACAGTGTATAGCCTAATCTTCTTTTTCTCCAGTGTCTTTTGATTTTTACCATTGGCTCTTGGCAACACATGTGGGTTGAAACAAAGGATGAGTTTCAAATTTCATGAAAAGAGTAACATGAGGTAGGATGGAATTATCTAACGCTTTCCCCTGTGAGTTGCACTACCTTGCTCTCAAAAAGTTTACAATCTTGTTGCCAAATGTCAAACTTTTGACTATATCATTTATGTATTTGAATCTAGCAATCTAGATGTCCTTAAAGTGCTTTAAACTGGATGTTGAAATTTCACTTACACAACTCAGACATGCAGTGAAAATACAGTTTCTTATTTCTTAACCTGATATAGTATTTTTTTTTTACAGACCCAATGGCACATATTTCCAAGTCCTTGGGTCTTTTCTAGGTTGGAACCTGAATGATGGGGAAATGGGACTCATGTGAATGCTGGTCTTGGAGAAAAGGTGTTCTTGAATTCTCTGGTGCTCTTTCCCCTGCTGGCCTTGAGGTTGGTGTCTGCAGCTAGTGAACTTGTGCTCTGTTCTTGGCTCAATGTTCTTGAAGAGCTTCGGCCCTATCCTTCTGATGGCTTCAATCTCATCTGCAGAAATCCCTCTGAGTCCCTTTCACAACCTCCTTCTTATCCCCTGAGAGCAGAGTTCACTTTCACCCTCTGCTCCAGATCACTGTGCCCTGTCATGGACAGCCTCATGGCAGGCTTCTTGACTCCAACACAGGGTCCAGACCACAAAAGAACTAAGTTTGACTCAAGAATGCTAACCAGACCTCCCATTGCAAAGGACATTATTGGTGCTCCACTGTGATCCTCTTTACCAACCAATTAACCCATCCCTCCAGCTGTTGTGTGTTGGTTACTAACAGCTTACAATTGTTTCCTTCTTTGGAGAATTTGCCCCAGCTGAATGGCCGGCATTTTTGTCCAGGAAGCTATACCCACCTCTGCCTTTGAGGAGCAGTCCATAACCAATGCCTAAATGGCACAAGGGCATAAAATTCTAGCCTCCTTTCCTCAAGGGTAACCAACTCTGTGGTGCAATTCCTGCTACAGAACTCCCTGTGGGATCAGGCTGAAGCTAAGAACACAGGCTTGCTTAGCACCTTCCCCTGCCCTGTCTCTCTACACTCCCTCCATTTCTTCTGAGCATCTCCCCAATAAAAGCATGAACCACAATCCCTGTTTCTAGCTCTGCTTGCAATGAGCATGACCTAAGATACTCACCGTGTCTGATAATACTCTTTGTTAGGCCTGGCCATCCCATTGTCTCAATACTATTTATTCTAACAACTGACATCTCTTCTCTGTTATACAGTGCAATGTAAGTCAAATATTAATCTTAGTTGTGGATATGTGCTGTGGATTAAATGTGTCCCCCAAAGGTTCATGTGATGGAAACTTAATCCCCACTGTAACAATGGTAAGAGGGGGGAAATCCTATTATGGTAATTGAAAGGTAGGGCCTTTCAGAGGTGATTAGATTGTGAGGACTGTACCCTCATGAATGGGTTCATTCATTAATAATTTAATGGGTGGTAATGGGCATGCTTCTGATGGATTTATAAGGAGAGCAAGTGAGCACGTTAGTGCTCTTGCTCAGCCATTTGCCATGTGATACTTGGTCATTACAGAAGCTTGTAGAGAGTTCCCACTTAGAACAAGGCCCTTGCCAGATGTGTTTCCTGGACCTTAGACTTCTCAGCCTCCAAAACTGTAAGGAATAAATTTCATTTTCTTATAAGTCACCCAGTTTCAGGTATTTTGTTATAAGCAACAGAAATGGACTAATACAATATGTTTCTGAGTTCTCCATTCTATTCCATTTGTCAATTTTTCTATCCCTGAAAAAATAAGTTACTGTCTTGATTACTATATAATAGTCTTGTTATCCAGTGAATCAAGTCCTCCCACCTTGCTCTTCTGCTTTGGGGTAATGGCTATCCTTGGCCTTTTGTATTTCCATATAAATTTTAAAATCAGTTTGTCAAGTTTCACCAAAAACACATTTATTGGAATTGCATCGAATTTAGAAATAAATTTGGAGAGAATTGGCATTTTTTTACTAATAGTTGCTATAGTATATCTCCCCTTTTTGACATTTCTTCAATGTCTCAAAATAAGGTTTTATCATTTTTTTTCTGTAGAGGTCTTGCACATCGTTTACTAGATTTATTTTCGGGTATTTGATATTAATTTCATTTTCTGCTCATTGCTAGTATGGAGAAATATATTGGAGTTTTGAATATTGAGGTTTTATATCCATAGGCTGTGCTAAATTCTCTTATTAATTGCAATAGTTTATCTGACAAATCATTTGAATTTTCTATGAATATAATCTTATCATCAGCAAATAATGATAGTTTTCTGTTTCTGTCTTTCCAATTCTTATGGCTTGATTTCCTTTTCCTTGTCTTATGCACCAGCCAGAACATTGTTCACAATGTTGAATTATAGCAGTTATTGGGAGCATCCTTGTTTTGTTACTGATATCCAAGGGAAAGTTTTCAACATTTTGCCATTTAATATAATGTTTGCAGTAGAACTTTTAGAGATTAAAGGTGTTCTCTTTTACTTCTACTTCACTAAGAGCTTTTATCATGAATGGTTTTTAATATTATCAGATAATTTTCTACATCTGTTGAAATAATCATGTGATTATTTTAACTTATTCCATTATGTGATGAATCACACTGTTTGATTTCCTAATTTTAAGTCAACTTTGCATTCCTGGGTCAAGCTCAATTTGGTCATGATGTATCACGTTCTGTGAACATTCCTGTACATGTCTATTGGTACATAGTGTGCATGTTTTGGCTATTATATATAGGAGTGGAATTGCTGGATCATAAGGTGTGAAAGTTGGTTTTAAGGAAAAGAGTACAAGTTTGGCTTTAGATGTATTGACTCAAGGCTTCAGGGAGACTTCTAAGGAGAAATATTCAGCAGGCAATTAAAAATGTGGGCCTGGAGTTTGTATGGAAGCCACAGATGTGGATTTGGGAGTCGTCAACATAAAACTTATATTTGAAGCCATCAGAATGAGATGTTCTTCATGGGGGAGGATCAGGAAAGAGAGAAGAGGATTTCAGATCAACACTTGGAAAACACCTGTAGCTAGGAGGAAGGAAGACAAAGAACCAGTGGAGACAGGGTGGGAGGAGAACTGAGAGAGTATAGTGCTTTGAACGCTATGGAGAAAACAAGAGTAAGGAGGAACTTAGATTTGGTAACCATGAGACCATCATAATATTTTCTCCCTTGCTGTAGCTGCTGCTACGGCTACTGCTGGTTCTTTTTGTTTGCTAGCTTTTGATCTTTATGAAGTTCTTTGGTCACTCTGGAGTCATTCCAATTTGCAGGATTGTTATCATCCTGGCAGCTGCTAAGAACATTCTCTACCACCCCACAAAAATACTCAGGACAGAGTACTTAATGAGCATTTACTAATTATAGGCCCATCAGTCAAAATTATGACCTCCAAAATAGCAGGCTTTCAAAAGTCAGTTGAAGGTATACACATCACAGGACAAAGCAGCTACACAAATGGAGAGGGAGAAAAAAGAGATTCTCTTTAAAAACTACTAACTTCACATAATTGGGTAGCTTGGGTTTCATGGTTTGATATACTGAATCTTCCTTCATGCTACCTCCTACAACTGTTAACACTTCTTCAGGCTCCTTTTAAAGAGTACTAGTAAAATATCACGAGGAAGAAGAGGGAAGGCCAGCAGAGTTCTGAGGATAGAAACACTGAAAAAAGTTTGGGAAGATTTCACTAGCTTGCCTCTGCTCTCTGTGAACATGGAGTAAAGCAACATATACACTATATGTCATTAGGTGCACAGTAGCAATCCTCAAATATGTATCTCCATAAGATAGACATTTATCGTGTATTTACTCTATTTCAAGCAAAGGAAAGACAATTAGCCTTGCATAAAACATCTCATCAGTAACATAAAAGGTCAAAGGGAAATGGAAAATGGGAGCATAAGATGTATGATAAAGAAAGAAATAGAATGAATAACTTCCAAACCAGAAGAAGAAAACAAAAATAAAATACATGAACAGCAATAACAACAAAAATTAAACCCAAAATATATCAGCAATTTATGTTTTAGTCACTATCTTGAATAGACAAATGCACCTGTTTATATTGGGCAGATGAAAAACAAAAGGTAGACATAAGCTATTTATAAAAAGGCATCTCTAAGACATGATGGTATATATAAGCTAAAATAAAAGACATACTAGACAAATAATGATAAAAAATCTGTCTAGCAATACTAATATCGGCAAAACAGAATATAAAGAGGAAAAACTTAATAAGAATAAAGCAAGACCTTAGTTGATGATCAAAAGAAAAATCCTCCAAAAATATATAACAGAGACCCCACTGCCCAGAAAAAGGAAAGAGCACGCACAGGGTCTTAGGCAAGAGCTGTGGGCAGCACCCCCTGCCTGACTGAAGGCAGGAGCACATCAAACACACTACTTCCACATAGTGGTCCACCACATCCACTACCACAGCCGCTGCTGCTGCAAGGGTGACTCAACCTAGCAGCCACAGTCACCATGCAGGTGACCCACCACCCACTAGACTTCACTGACACAGGAGAGTCATCAGTGGAGACCAGACAAAGAAGAAGAAGTCTCTCTCCTCAAAGCCCATTCCAGAGTAATGGAAGAAGCAACTGCTCTACCAGATGACCAGATATCAATGTAGATATAACAGAAATAGAAAAAACAAAAATAAAAATAAAAGAAAGCATGACACCACCAAAAGAATACAGTAATTCTCACATACCAGACCCTATAGAGCAGGAAACCCTTGAAATTACTGAAGAGGAACTCTGAGGAACAATCTTAAGGAAACTCAATGAGATATAGGAAGCTTCAGTTAGACAACATAATAAAACAAGAAAAAAAATCCAGGATATGAAGGAGGAAATATACAAAGAGATTAATACCTTTAAAGACAATGTAGCAGAACTCATGGAACTGATTCATTCAAAGAAATAAAAAACACAACTGAGAGCTTAGGCAGCAGCCTAGAGCAAGCCAAAGAAAGAATTTCTGATCTTGAAGATAGTCTTTTTGAAATAACCCAGGTAGACAAAAAAAGAAAAAAGAAAAGAAAAGAAAAAGTATAAAACACAACAATCACAATAATACACTGAACTTTCAAAAGTAGAATTGAGGTTACTAGGAGGGGGAAGCAGGGAGGAGGGTTAAGAGAGGAAATTGGTAAAGGGCTACAAATAGCAATAACAGTGTATGTTGTTGAGTTATAATTATTCTGATTTGAGCATCACATACTGCACACAAGTATTGATATTCAACTCTGTACCCCACAGATATGTACAATCAACTATGTGACAATGAAAATAAATAAATAAATAATTGCCCAATGAGCCAGCAATTCAATTCCCAGATAAACACCCAAAAGAACTGAGAACAGGTGTTCAAATAAGTCCATGTGTACATGAATGTTTACAGCATCACTCTCTCCTATAAAAAAAAAAAAAAAAAAAAAGAAAAAAAGAATTTTAAAAAATGAAGAAAGTCCAAGAGAACTAGCAGACAACCTTAAGAGCCCAAACATTCAAATCATGGGTATTCCAGAAAGGGATGGGGGAGAAAGGAAAAGGCATTGAAAACCTATTCAATGAAATAATAGTGGAAAACTTCCCAGGTACAGGGAGAAACACAGACCTTCAGATCCAGGAGGCTCAAAGATCCCCAAACAGATTTAATCCAAAAAAGTCCTCCCAAAGAAACATTATAGTCAAACTGGCAAAGCACAAAGACAAAGAGAAAAATCCTAAAAGCAGCAAGAAAAAGGCATCAAGTCACCTATAAGGGACTTATTATATCATCTATAAGCACCTATCAGACTAACAGCTGACTTCTCAACAGACACTCTACAGGCCAGAAGAAAATGGGATGACATATTCAAAATATTAAAAGAATAAAACTGCTAGCCAAGAATACTACACCCAGCAAGGCTATTCTTCAGAAAGGGGGAGAAATAGTGTATTTTCCAGACGAACAAAAACTGTGGGA
This sequence comes from Galeopterus variegatus, assembly GCF_000696425.1. NCBI lineage: Eukaryota > Metazoa > Chordata > Mammalia > Dermoptera > Cynocephalidae > Galeopterus > Galeopterus variegatus. The sequence continues at coordinate 249,601 of NW_007728365.1, forward strand.
GTTGATCACCGTACAACCAGCCCTGCATGAAATCCTCAAGGGATTCCATCTGGAATCTGAAAAATGCTAATTACTAACATGAATACACAAGAAAAAACAAAACTTACTTGTAAAACAAAAACATGAATGAAAAAGTGAAAGAAACTAAATCCTACCACCTAAAAATACCCAACAGACATCAAAGACAAACAACAAAAGTAGAAAAACAAAAGATATTTAAAGCATCCAAACAAAAATCGATAAAATGTTTGGAGTAAGAAAATATTTTCAATAATAACCCTAAATGTAAATGGATTAAAGTCCCCACTCAAAAGACATGGACTGACTGATTGGATTTAAAAGCTAGACCCAACTATATGTTGTCTTCAACAGATTCACCTCACCTGTAAAGACTCGCTCAGACTAATAGTGAAGGGATGGAAAAAGATATACCTCACGAATGGAAACCAAAAATGAACAGAAGTAGCTATTCTTATATTGGATAAAATAGACTTTAAACCCAAAACTGTAAAGAGACAAAGAATGCCAGCATATAATGTTAAAGGGATCTATCCAGCAAGGAGACACAATAATCATAAATATAAATATATACTCAAATAACACCAGAGCACCTAGATATATAAAGCAAAAACTATTAGGCCTAAAGAAAGAGACAGACCCCAATATGATAATAGTTGGGGACCTGAACACCCCTCTCTCAGCACAGGACAGATCATTTAGGCAACAAATCAACACAGAAACACAGTATTTAAACTACACTTTAGAACAATTTGACTGGGCAGATATCTACAGAACATTCCATCCAATAACTACAGAATACACATTCTTCTTGTCAGCGCATGGAACATTCTCCAGGATAGAACACATGTTAGGTCACAAATGAAGTCTCAACAAATTTTTAAAAATTGAAATCATTTCAAGTATATTTTCAGAACACAATGGATTAAGGCTAGAAATCAATAAGAAGTGAAACTCTGTAAACTATACAAATAAACGGAAATTAAACAACATGCTCCTGAACCACCTATGGGTCCAAGAAGAAATTAAACAGGAAATCAAAAAATTTCTTGAAACTAATGAAAATAAAGACACATCATACCAAAACCTGTGGGATACTGCAAAAGCAGTAATAAAAAGGAAGTTTACTGCAATAAACATTAACATCAAAAGAATAGGAAGATCTCAAATAAACAAAATAACACTATACCACAAAAAACTAGCAGATGGAAAGAAAGAATTAAGATCAGAGCAGAACTAAATGAAATAGAGACCCCAAAAATGATATGAAAGATCAGTGAAACAAATAGTTGCTTTTGAGAAGATAAACAAAATAGGCAAACCATTAGCTAGGCTAACTAAAAAAAGAAGAGAGAAGACCCAAATAACAAAAATCATAAGTGAAAAAGAAGACACTACAACGACAGAAATACAAAGAATCATTAGAGACTATATTATAAACAACTATACAGCAAACAAAATTTGAAAACCTGGAGAAAATGGATAAATTTTTGGACATATGCAAACTACCAAGACTGAACCAAGAAGACATACAAAACCTGAACAGACAAATAACAAGCCATAAGATCAAATCAATGATCAGCAGTCTCCCAAAAAAGAAAAGCTGAGGACCACATGGATTTACTGCTGAATTCTGCCAAACCTTTAAAGAGAAATTAATGCCAATTCTCTTCAAATTACTCTGAAAAATTGAAACAGAGGCCATTCTCCCAAACTCATTCTATGAGGCCAGCATCACCCTGATACCAAAACCAGACAAAGATATAACAAAAGAAGAAAACTACAGGCCAATATCTCTGATAAACATAGATGCAAAAATCCAGAACAAAAAATTAGCAATCTGGGCCGTTTCCCGTGGCTCACTCGGGAGAGTGTGGTGCTGATAACACCAAGGCCACGGGTTCGGATCCCATATAGGGATGGCCGGTTGCTCACTGGGTGAGCGTGGTGCTGACAACACCAAGTCATGGGTTAAGATCCCCTTACCGGTCATCTTTAAAAAAAAAAAAAATTAGCAATCAGAATACAGCAACACATCAAAAAAATTACACACCACAATCAAGTGGGATTCATCCCAGGGATTCAAGGATGGTTCAACATATGCAAACATAATCCGGAACAGAAACCATATGATTACCTCAATAGACAGAAAAAGCATTTGCTAAAATTCAACATCCCTTCATGATAATGACTCTCAGCCAATTAGGTATAGAAGGAAAGTATCCTGACACAATAAAAGCCATATATGACAAACCCACCACCAGCATCATCCTGGAACAAGACAAAGAACAAGAATAAGACAAAGATGCCCACTCTCACCACTCCTATTCAACATAGTGTTGGAAGTGCTAGCCAGAGCAATCAGGCAAGAGAAAGCAATAAAGGGCATCCAGATTGGAAAAGATGAAGTCAAACTGTTCCTGTTTGAGAATGATGTGATCCTATATATAGGAAAACCTAAAGACTCTACCAATAAACTCTAAACTCTTAGAGCTGATAAATGATTTCAGTAAATTTGCAGGATATAGAATCAACATGCAAAAATCAGTAGTCTTTTTGTACTCCAATAATGAATTAGCAGAAAAAGAAATAAACGGGCCGGCCCGGTGGCGCACTGCTACAGTGTGCCACTTGGGAGCGC
>NW_007728365.1:252552-259953 GCF_000696425.1 Galeopterus variegatus
ATCCATTGCCGGACAAAAAAAAAAAAAAACCAAAAAAAAAAAAAAAAAGAAAAAGAAATAAAAAAAGAGAGCCCATTTACAATACCCACTAAAAAAATAAAATATCTAGGAATCAATTTAACCAAAGAGGAGAAAGATCTCTACAATGAGAACTACAAATCACTGCTGAAAGAAATTAAAGAGGACTCCAAGAGAAGGAAAGACGTTCCATGCTCTTGGATTGAAAGAATTAACATTGTGAAAATGTCCATGCTACCCAAAGCGATCTACAGATTCCATGCAATCCCCACCAAAACACTGACAGTCTTCACACAAATAGGAAAAACAATCCTAACACTCATATGGAACAAAAGACCCTGAATAGCCAAAGCAATCCTTGGCAAAAAATAAATAAATAAATAAAGCCGGATGCATGACACTACCAGACTTCAAATTATACTCCAAAGCTATAGTGACCAAAACAGCATGGTAATGGCATACAAACGGACACTCTGACTGATGGAACAAAATAGAGAACTCTGAAATCAACCCACATACTTACAGTCAAATGATATTTGACACAGGCAACAGGACATACATTGGGGAAAAGATTGCATCTTCAATAAGTAGTGCTTGGAAAACTGAACATCCATATGTAGAAGAATGAAACTAGACCTGTACTTCTCACCATATACCAAAGTCAACTCAAAATGGATTAAAGACTTATATATAAGACCAGAAACTATAAAACTACTAAAAGAAAATGTAGGGGAAACACTTCAGGAAGCAGGACTGGGCAAAGACTTTATGAGCAAGACCCCAAAAGCACAGGCAACAAAACGAAAAATAAATAAATGGGATTATATCAACTAAAAAGCTTCTGCACAGCAAAAGAAATAGCTAGCAGAGTGAAAAGAGAACTTACAGAATAGGAGAAAATATTTGCATACTATGCATCTGACAAGGGATTAATATCAAAAATATACAAGGAACTCAAACAACTTAACATTAAAAAAAAAAAACAAGCAACCCAATTAAAAGCGGGCAAAGGAGCTGAACAGGCATTTCTCAAAGGAAGACATACAAATGGCCAACAGACGCATGAAAAAATTCTCATCACTAAGCATCAGGAAAACGCAAATCAAAATCACACTGGGATATCATCTCATACCAGTTAGACAGGCCATTATCAAAAAGACAGAGAATAACAAATGGTAGTGAGGATGTGGAGAAAGCAGAATCCTCCTACAGTGTTGGTGGGATTGTAAATTAGTGCAGTCATTATTGAAAACAGTATGGAGCTTCCTCAAACAACTACAGGCAAAACTGCCATACTATCTGGCAATCCCACTGCTGGGTGTATACCCAAAAGAATGGAAATCATCACACCAAAGGCACACCTGCACTCCTATGTTTATTGCAGCTCTATTTATATTTATAATAGCCAAGAGTTGGAACCAACCTAAATGTCCGTTGATGGACAACTGGATAAGGAAAATGTGGTATATATACACAATGGAATACTACTCTGCCATAAAAAAGAATGAAATTCTGCCATTTGCAGCAACATGGATGAACTTAGAGAAAATTATGTTAAGTGAAATAAGCCAGGTACAGAAAGAGAAATACTGCATGTCCTCACTCATAAGTGGGAGCCAAAAAAATAAAATAAAATAAAATAAATAAACAAAAAAAGAAAGAAAGATGCAACAATCACAATAATTCCTTGAACTTTCAAGAAGAGAGAACGGTCCTGAGGCCATCAGAGGTGGGAAAGGGGGAGGGAGAGGGGATAATTTGGTAAAGGGCCACAAAAAATGTTTACACCGTATAATGATAACGTTTTTACAATCTTAATATTTCTAAATTTTAGCACTATAAAAACACTAGTCAATAAAATTAGCCAATTTATGAAATTTAAACTTAAAAAAAAACCTGTAGCAATTTTGAACCTGTATGCATTTAATATGGTTTCAAAACGTATAAAGCAAAATTTTCATAACAACTCTACCATCATAGTAGGAGATTTTACAAAACTTTTCTCAAAAAATTATCAATAAGGTGGGAAAAAATACCTGGTAAGAATAGCAAAGATTTAATCCACTTTAAAAACGCAGCTTGATCTAACATTTATATACAGAACATTGCACTCAACAAATAGAGAATATACATTCATTTTGAGATCATATAGAACATTTATAAAAATTGGCCATATGCTAAGTAGGCTATAAATAGAATCCCTCCAAATCCAAAGTCGGGGGACTATAGGTCAGTTGCTCACTTTGCATTCCTGGTGGAGAGAAATCTACTAATACTGCGTTGGCTCTCTTTAGTTCAGAGACTGTTTTAGTCTCAGCCTCTATGTAGCCAAGTCAGGAGCACCTGGCCAACTGGCCCAGACTGAGATCATGTCATATTACAAGAGGCTTTCTGATGAATCAGAAAACATGACACAAACTAAATCACTTGAAATGTCACATTTTGGGGTTCAGAAGCAAAACCACTTAAAAGACATTAAAATGAGAAATGAGTATGATAGGTTTTTTTTCCCTACTTTACCTTCCTGGGTTTATTTTTCTATCCAGTTGCAAACTGTCAAGTCATTTCAACTGTCACCTTCCATTTCTGTTGTACTTTCACAGATATTATTCATTCATTTGATCTTCACGATAAGACTATGAAGTAGAGAAAATATCATTCTTATGCATTAAACCCAAGTAAATGAAGCCTGACTCTTGCCCATCACCAGGAAAAAATAATTCCTTGGTGATAGAAAACAAAGATCATGTTGAAAAATATCAGAATGTTATTCTCGATATCCAATAGCATCTTTGAAGCACCCACCCATATCCCTAACCTACCAGCAGAAAGCCCAGTTTGCCACAAAGGCAGCAGGCTGAAAGTACTGGGAAATTAATGCTCCCCCAATAGTCCTCAACCAAAGAACTGATAGGCTTTGGTATTTGGTATACAAATGCTTCCACTTCCTTGCTCGCAGGTGGGATAACACTGAGGGATGCTTTCTACACTGCCTCTTAGAGTTCTCTGGCAGGCTTAAGTTCCAGTATCATTCTGTATTGGCTTCTTCCCTTGCCTGGCTCACTTCCCCACTCCCTACCAGTGTTTCCTACATCTCCTAATTAAATGATTTGCATTTGAATCCTTGTCTCCAGGTTGGCTTCTGTAGGAACCCAAACTAAGACAATCTCTCACTCAGAAAAAAAAATTGTAGCATGTCTTGCACGATTACTACTTTAATTTCTTAATGTCAGAGATAACTGAGTCAGTTACATTTGTTTTTGATCTCCTGCAATGTAGAGAATTCATGGTAAAATGTAACCAATGAACATTATTAGTGAGCACTTGCAGCATGCATAGCTGGGTACTAATGGCCTTATTTACAATAGAACACCACCAAGTAGTGCTGCGCAGGGCTACTGCAGAGGGAGAAAGTAAGGAAAAGTAGACTATTTAAGGTTGGTATTCACAACTGGAATTTAGTGAGGACGTGGAGCCAGGGAAAGGTTAACAATCCTTCATGTTATGGGTGTCAAAAATGATTTGCCTGTGTGTGCTTTAAAAAGCTGCACAGCTCAACACTCCAAAGTCTTCTGGAGACTACAGTGAGGCTTTGGTGGCCCCGATTCCTGGTGGGAATTAAGACACCCAACATCGCTGTCACTTTCAGGAAGAACTGGTCTTTCCCTGGAGACCTTGTGTGAAAACAGTGACATTGTTTGTGCCAGCCTGCCCACTCTCTGCAAGATCAGAGTGAGACCTGGCTCCAGACTGCCCAACTCTATAACTTCTACCTCTTCAGGAGGAAATCACTAAGGAACATTTCTTCTGCTCTTTATTCTTTTCAAAATGATTCGAGACCATTCATTGCTCATTCCTTACAATGGCCCTATGAGGAAATGCAGGGGAAAGCTGGGAGATTTGTGGGTGGGTTACTTAATTCAAATTACCTCTTCCAGCATCCTCAAAACCTTCCTTGGACAGAAGAAAGTCTCTAAAGATCATGCCAAATCTTCCTTGGAAGTGACAGGTAGGACAATGGAAAGTAGTTCAAAAGACTCTTTTATTTTCTACAAGAATTTAAGATCTTGCTTCACCACTCTCTAGTTTAAATAGCTTTATAGAGACTTTGGGGTTATATTTACATTCCTCTTCCTGCTTTGTATCCATGTTTTAAAAGGCCAAATCTAGTTTAAGATAAATAAGGCTTCATCCCAGGAAATGTGACTTTGGGCTCTACTTTTGAGACTATTGTTTTTCATCTCCAGTGAGATAATATTGTGCCCTTGTCTGAATAAATGAGCCTCCTATTAAAAACTGTGACAAGGAGGGAAATAAGAAAATGAGAAGGAAACAAGTATGTAGAATGACTGGAAGAGAACTTCCCATGTTCTTTCTTGTCTTTGTTGCAGAGAGCGGCTAGTGTGGGCAGAAAGGGCCAAGTGTTCTTGCTCAGTTATGACAAGGATGAGATGGCTCAGCAGGGTCAGATGCCAGTTATGCTTAGCATCACAAATCTTTTCTTTTTATCCTTTATTATTTTCAAATTGCCCATTCCATATTTGGAAGTCACCTTGGCTAGACATGGGCGAGAGATTATAGACCAATGGTTTTCAAGGAGCAAATTCCTTTTTATGCAAAATAAATCTTATTTGAATTTTCAATATATAAAGCAGATTTAAAAGTGATATTATAGTTGTCTAAATTTATTTTACAAGTTTTAAGTCAGATAAAAAGCACCCAAACCTTACCAAAAAAAAGGGGGAAGGGACAAGAAAAGAAAAGGAAAGAAAAAGGGGGAAGGGACAAGAAAAGAAAAGGAAAGAAAGAAAGCATGCATACATACAACTGTGTATAATATGATATTGACACAACAAGACTCATGATCTGGGGACCATGACACGTTGGGATGGTATTTTACATGAACATAAATCCACAGGCTTGATTTACCAAAAAAAAAAAAAAAAAAAAAAAAAAAGATGACAAGGCTGTAACATTTCAAAATAATGACACATTTATAAGAATGCGACTCCAGTCAGCAGTTTAACATGCCATAAAGGAAAGTTGTGTGGTGGGTGCTGTGCAATGCCACCCAGACCCTCCCTCAGGCCCAACACACCCATGCCCCAGCTGCTAGAGGCTGACAGTTGTCACGATTGTCCTCAGCCAGAGAGAGCTGCCCCACCCAAGGTCACACACCCACCCCCCAGCTGAATCCTGCTGCTGTGGTATCAAGCCCATCATCACACACTATAGTACTCACCTGCATATACAGACCCACTCCTCAGGCTAATATCTTTTCATAATTGACAAGCTGGTAAGTGCGCCTAGGTGAACACTTCTGTTCTCAGGCCCATGGTTTGTAAATTTGGTAACAGCTTTTTTTTTTCAAGGCTGGTATTCTTAGGTAGATCAAAAGGGTGTTTAAACAATAATTATTCCTGGAACTCAGTAAGTGAGTGTAAGTACAGCATACTGCATTGCCAGGCACTGCAAAAACATATCAGTGTGTTAGATCTTCTTTAAAAGGACAGCATTCATCACTTAAGTAAACCAACAATTAGGTTGAAAATACAAGTGCTAATAGTGCAAAGTGATATCCACTAAGATGTAAAATTTATTTCAGGAATATCACTTTTAAGAAAGTGACTTACTTGGAAATTCACTTAAGTGGTGCCATTAAAAACATTCTTTGGAAATGGAGCATATAAGTTATGCAAATGTACAATTGCCTTCTTGGGCTGGGCTTGGATTGTCCTGTTTAAGTCCGAGTAAAAGGCCTTTATGATTTTGAATGGTTATCTCAATTAACTAGGACTCTTATCTGGCCATTTAGGAATAAGGAAAATATACTGAACCATGAAACCATGAATATTCATATATCTGTTCCTCTGGTACGTGCGCTGTCTCTCTCTCTCTCTCTCCTCTCTCTCTCTCTCTCTCTCTCTCTCTCTCACACACACACACACACACACACACACACACACACACACACACACACACACACCACTCTTCCTGTGTTTGAGAGGGGAAAAGAAAAGAAACCTACACTCCTACACTTGCCTACATCTTGAAGGCTGGCATTTCCTTTAAACAGACACCTGAAATAGCTTTGGTTTAAAAACAACAACAGTCTTTTAAGTATTTAAAAACAAGGATTTTAAGGGGTAGGGGGTGGAGTGGAAGGCTGGAGAAGTCCACTCTACTAAACATAACCCATGGTGGTTCAGCCCCTGTTACCCAAGCCCCATCTGGATGAGAAAGGTCACTCTGAAGGAATCACTTGTGGCTGACTTCAGGGAGGCTAGGGCTCTCTTTGTAACCAGAGGAAAAAGCATTGCCATTCCCATGGACTAGTCCCCAGGTTTCTGTCAATTACAGGGCAAGGAAAACTAGTCACACTGTGCATGTCAACACAGCAAGCTGAGCATGGAAGAGCTCAGGTTCCTAGGGCCAGTAGCCCTCAAATATTTTTTGATTATGGATTATGACCCAATAAGAAATACATTTTACATGGTGACCCAGTTCCTGCGTACAGTATATCTATGAAACAGAAAAGTTTTCCAAAATAATATTGTCCTCTGCTACTTTCCATTCTATTCTATTTCATTTTTTTTTAATGCTAGTTCCAATTCAAACTGATTTCCCCACCCACTGAAGGGAAATGACCTTCAGTGTGCAAGACCGTGCTAGAGGGCAGAGACCAGAACTGTATTTTTGCCCTAGACTGCTGCTGTGGTCTGAATATTTGTGTTCCCCCAAGATTCATGTTAAAATCCTAATGCTCAAGGTGATGGTATTAGAAGGTGGGGCCTTTGGGAACTGGTTATGCCATGAGGGTGAAGCCCTCATGACTAGGATTAGTTCCCTTGTAAAAGAGACTCCAAAAAGCTCCCTCACCCCTTCTACCATGTGAAGACACAGCTAGAAGGTGCCATCTACGAACCAGGAAACAGGTTCTGATCAGACATTGAATCTGTCTTCCTTGATCTTGGACTTCCCAGTCTCCAGCACTGTGAGAAATAAATGTCTGTTGTTTACAAGCCACTCAATTTATGGTATTTTGTTACAGCTGACCAAATGGACCAAGACAACTGGATTCGCAGAGGATCTTTGGCCACAGATTTAGAAATAAATCCCATTTTTTAACCAAAGGAACTTTCTCTCATAGGATGTCCATTTGAGATCTCAGGGCCAGCCCCAGCCTGACTGTAACTTCCCCTTTCAGTACTCTTCTTCTAGATCAGTTATTCCATTTTCTGTTACTATTACTTGAGTTAGAATTAGCCTATTTTAGGGCCGGCCCGGTGGCGCACTGCGATAGTGCACCGCTTGGGAAGCGCGGCGGCGCTCCCGCCGAGGGTTCGGATCCCACATACAGACCGGTTCCCGCTCTCTGGCTGA
>NW_007728365.1:260175-295902 GCF_000696425.1 Galeopterus variegatus
GGTTCCCGCTCACTGGCTGAGCGAGGCGCGGGAGCAACACCGAGGGTTGCGATCCCGTTGCCGGTCCCGGTCCGGTACGGGGGCGACACTGAGGGTTGCGATCCGTTGCCGGACACGGAAAAAAGACCAACAAAAAGAAAAAAAAAAAAGAATTAGCCTATTTTAAATTATGCATTCATGTACATTATAAATGGCTCAAATAATAATGCCTCCCCACATCTATTCCTTTCTACCCCACAGAAGCAGCCACACTAAACATCTGGACAACTATCCTCTACCTCAAGTGATGCATTTACATATTACATATAAATACACATGTGGTTTTTAATAATACCACTGGAACTGTATTCCATTTACTGTTCTGTGACTTGCTGTTTGAATTTAACAAATATGTCTTTGCAAGTCAGGACATGATTTTCAAATCAGTTTATCTAGATTGGCTGCATTCTGCTTTTTAATAGTACTTTGTTGAGGTATGATTTATATACGGTCAAATGCACATAACTGAAATATAGCTTGAGGACTTTTTACATGTATATATTCCTGTGTGACCATCACCTAGATCAAGATGTAAACCATTTCCATCACCCCTGAAGGTTCCCTTCATGCCCCTTCCAGTCAATCGCCCCCACAGAGGTAGCTACCCTCTGACTCCAACACCGTGTAGTAGTTTGCCTGTTAAATGTCACATTCATAGACTCCTATAGTAGGTATTCTTCTGTGTCTGGATTTTTTCATGCATCATAGTATTTTGGAGATCTACCCACGTTTTTACATGGACTGGTAGTTTTGGGTTTTTGTTGTGGCTGTTACTGAGTGGTATTCCCACCACAATTTTTGTTGTTTCCAGTTTGGGGCTCTTGGGAATAAAGCTATTACAAACATTCTTGTACAAGTCATTTTGTGAACATATGCACTCATTTCTCTTGGGAATATACTTATAATTGCTGGGTCATTGGTACTGTCCATTTTATTAGAAACTACCAAACATTTTTCTACCAGCAGTTTATGGCTTTCCAGTCATCCCACAGCCTTGCCAGCACTTTGTATTTTCAGTCATCTTTACAATGTTAGCCATTCTGATGAGTGTACACTAGCTTCTCATTACAATTTTAATTTGCATTAATCCGATGACTCATGATGTTGAGCACTTTTTCACATGCTTATTAGCCATTCCTATATCTTCTTTTATGAAGTGCTCATTCAAGAATTTTGCCCATTTTTTAGTTGGGTTGTCATCTTTTTATTATAGATTTGTAGGATTTTTTTTTTTTTATATATAAAATGAATACAGGTCCTCTATCAGACATATATATTGTGAATATTTTCAATCAATGGCCTGCCTTTCTCTTTAATATCAGCCACATTCTTTAATGGACGCATATTTCTCCATTGTAGTGGCAGTTTCTTAATCTATGTTACCAGTCCTCTATTAATGAATATTTACATTTATAGGAAAAATAATGTGCTTTGGTGGAAAACTGCATTGTTTAGAGCACACCTTTCTGGGTTCTGGGTTAATCTGATTCTGAGTCTGCACTTTTCATTCTCTTTGAGGCATTTTGGGATTCCATAACTGATAGCAATGCAAAATAATTCTTATCTATAGACATGCAAATAAATTGTCCAGTGGAGATTCATTGACTGTGGAAAAAAAAAATTTTGCCTCCATTTGCACATTCATTTTAATATTCCTGATTTTATACATGTGCCTGTTCTTTGGATTATATTTTGAAATGGTTGTAACATCTTATTAGTTCCCTCATTAGCAATGACTTAAATAAAATCTCTAACATATGTTTGTTTGCTCTATATCTGTAAGACAGCCATTATTTTACCTTTTCTCAAAAATTAACACACTGTTTCAAATATTTTTCCTTTTACAGAGAATGTTGAAGCCCTTATGGCACATTTATCTTTATGTAGAAGTCTCTCTCAAGACTAAGAAGTCCTCATGCTCTCTTCACACTCCAAATCAAACCAACTTTGAGGAATGGATTTAAAAACTTAATGAAGGCATAAGGGATGAGTACAGACAGAACTTATATTTTTAAAGGGGACAAGGTCAAATTAGACTCAAACCAAAGAAATAAAATTCCTGATAGAATTTCAGGCATGGTAAGGCAGGGTGAATGAGGAATGCTTTGGTTTATTGAGCACCTACTACTCCGAGACCACCGAGTTAGACACTGAATACACAATATTTGCTCTCAGGAAGCTCAGGCTAATGACAAAGACAAATAATTAAGCAAGTAAGTGATCTTAAGGCAGGCTCTGTGTGCTCCAATACTAGCAACTGGAAGAAAGGGAATTTATCAATGTCTGTTCCTCAGGTTATTGTTTTTAAATGCTTTCAGAATGCCCAGAAATGCTTTTATATGAAAATGGCCTTTTATATTTAGAAGATGAAATAAAGAAATTAAATTTTGATCTTCATTCTTTTCACATAAGAACACATATTCTGATAAAGATTATCTGCTAGGCGGCGGGTATGGGCACAATTGACTTGTGGGTCCTCTGTTTCTAATGGCACGGACTCCTGGAGTGGTGATGGGGATCAAATGTATTAACACATGTTATACTACATCAGGAGTCAGTTAGGAAAACAGAAGCCATGCTATGTACTCCAGGTAGAAAGGATTTTTAACATAAGAATTAGTACTTTATAGGACTATTAAAAGAAAGATAAGGTCAAAGAAGGTGCCACCGAAGATGAGGGAAGCAGACACTGGCAAACTCAGCTTGAGGCACCAAAGTGAACAATTCTCAAAGACTACTGGGAAGCTGCTGAAGTTCTCAAGAATCTCTAAAAATCCCACCCCCCTAACCCCATTCCTGTCTGCAGCTGTGAAGTGTGTGATTCTCATGAGTTCCTCAGGAAACTTGTATAAATATCACATCTACCCACGTGTGTTGCTGTGAAGAATAATCACTTCCCCTTCTCTTCTGCCTTCAAATCTCATGCAAGTTCCTCTCATTGACAAACTCTAAACCAGAACCACACTGAGGCAGAGCTTCAGGGAAATGTGCTTCTCTTCTGCAAAGAAAAGATTCTAGAAGGGGGAAGTGGTGATGCTAAGTGGAGGCAGACAGTCTGGACCACATAGACAGCATAGTGCCAGGCACACAGCCAGGGCTTAGTGAGGGGTGACCACCATCATCACTATTTATGAAGCAGCAGGGATACTGAGCAAGCACTTAACTTCACAATGTTTGAAACTACTATTTTTCTTCCAGGATTTCATCCACTGTTCAGCCTCCCCTTGCCCCCATTTCATTGTACTGAACCCAAACAAGGAATCTGCAGTCACAACCTGGAAGACAACTGCTGAATGATTTAGTAGTAATGAAAAAAATATAAAAGGATTTATGGGTTAGTGATAACAACACTAGCATGAAAGTGAGACTCAAGATCTAGTCCTTTGGGTATATACCCAGAAGTGGGATTGCTGGATTATATGGAGGATCTATCTGTAGTTGTTTGAGAAACTTCCATACTGTTTTCCACAGTGGTTGTACTAATTTACAGTCCCACCAACAATGTAGGAGTGTTTCCTTCTCTCTGCATCCTCTCCAGCATTTGTTGTTCTCATTCTTTTTGATTATAGCCAGTCTAATTGGGGTAAGATGATATCTCAATGTGGTTTTAATTTGCATTTCCCTGATGACTAGTGATGTTGAGCATTTTTTCATGTACCTATTGGCCATTTGTATGTCTTCTTTTGAAAAATGTCTATTCAGTTCCTTTGCCCATTTTTTAATTGGGTTATTTGTTCTTTTACTGCATAATTGCTTGAGTTCCTTATATATTATGGGTATTAATCCCTTGTTGGATGCATAGTTAGCAAAAATTTTCTCCCACTCTGTAAGTTGTCATTTCACTCTGTTGATTGTTTCCTTTGCTGTGCAGAAGCTTTTTAGTTTGAGAGGGTCCCATTTGTTTATTTCTTCTCTTGTTGCTTGTGCTTTCAGGATCATGTTTGTAAAGTCTGTGCCCAGACCTAGCTCCTGAAGTGTTTCACCTATATTTTCCCTTAGTAATTTTACAGTTTCAGGTCTTATGCTTCTTAAGTCTTTAATCCATTTTGAGTTGATTTTAGTATATGGTGAGAGGTGCGTGTCTAGTTTCATTCTTCTACATATGGATATCCAAGTTTCCCAGCACTGTTTATTGAAGAGGCAATCTTTTCCCCAATGCATGTTTTTTGTTCCCTTTGTCAAATATCAGATGGCTCTAAGCCTGAGGGGTGATTTCTGGGTTCTCTATTCTGCTCCACTGGTCCGAGTGTCTATTTTTATGCCAGTACCATACTGTTTTGGTTATGATAGCTTTGTAGTATAATTTGAAGTTGGGTAGTGTTATGCCTCTGGATTTATGTTTTTTGCTCAGGATTGCTTTGGCTATTCGAGGTCTTTTGTTGTTCCATATGAATGTTGAGATTGTTTTTTCCATTTCTGTGAAGAATGTCATTGTATTTTGATGGGGATTGCATTGAATCTGTAGATCACTTTGGGTAGTATAGACATCATCATATCAAAGGGATAACTGCACTCACATGTTCATCACAGCTCTATTCACAATAGCCAAGATATGGAACTGACCTAAATGTCCATTGATGGATGATTGGATAAGGAAACTGTGGTATATATATACCATGGAATACTACTCTGCCATAAAAAAGAATGAAATGCTCCATTTGCAACAACATGGATGAGCTTGGAGAAACTTATGTTGAGTGAAATAAGAAAAGTACAGAGGGGTAACTACTGTATGTACTCTCTCATAAGTGGGAGCTAAGAGATAAAGAAGAAACTAAAGAAAGACCACAGTGGTGCATTGGACTTACAGAGGGAGAGAACATACCTAGGGATACAAAGTGGAGTGGGGGGAAAGGGGGTGGGGAGGGAGGTTGCAGATAATTGAAGGGATAATTGGCTGAGGGACATGCAGTATAATCACAATTTGTGGTAATGGACATGCTGCCAGTATGGATCTGGCCATCACATCTTAGGCACTAGTGGTGACAAGTTGCTTTGTACCCCACGAATATTCATAATCAATAAAAACAAAACAAAGCATTAAAAAAAAGGTCTAGTCCTGGCTTTGGTGCTAGCAGCTCTATGATTTTGGAAAAACGACTGAACCTTTTTGTAACTATTTTATTGAAAAATTCAAAAGGCTGAGATACTGAGAACACATCATCTCTGGGGTGTTCTTTCCAAGTATGCATACCTTCAATCTGATCAGAAGAAAGCATCAGACAACCCCAAATGGAGGGACATTCTACAGACCAACTGACCAATACTCTTTGAAAGTGTCAAGATCAGGAAAAACAAGGAAATACTGAGGAACTGTCACAGATTGGAGGAGACTAAGGAGACATGACAACTAAATGCCAGGTGGAATCTTGGATTGAATCCTGGAAGTGAAAAAGAACTCTAGTGGAAAACCAGGTGAAATATGAAGACAGCCTGGAGTTAACTGTATTGTGCCAACGTTAACTCCTGAGTTCTGATCATTGTACCATGGTTGGAGAAGCTGAGTGAAGGGTATATGGGAACTCTGGACTATTTTTGCAACTCTTCTGTTAAGTCCAAAATTATGCCCTAATAAAAAGATAAAAAATAAAAGACTGTGCTATCCAAATAGTATCAACAGTGAATTCATCATTTTGTACTGGGCATGCAAATTATGTAGCTGGTCCTGCATGGAAGTATATGGAGAATTGGACAAAACCTGTTTCCTGTGACACAAAATAATGAAGCAGCAGCAAAACGATTCCCATGAACTTGAGGGAGTCATGGAGGAAACAGAGAAAGGAGCTGCTCCATCTGAATGGGTCTTGAGGACAGAACTAAGAATGGCTGTGGGTCAATGACTGAAGACTAGATGGGACAAAGGGACATCTCAGCTGATCATGGCTAAGGAAAATGACAAGATCCTGATTCTGATCCCCTCTCCCCAACTTGACATTGTATAAGACCCTAAAACTTAGAGCCGAGTCCGGAGAAAAGGATGAAAACACCACCCATTGGTATTGTCCCAAACCTCCCTCCATTCATGCCCTGAGTTGTTTCCTCGCCTTCTGAGGAAACAAAAGCCTCAAATGACTATGGTTAAGTTTCTACTCCCCGTGAATGGAGCCTCAAAACAGAAATTAAGCTGTTTTAGAAACATAAAGTTATATTTCTTGCCCACCTGTGTTTGGGGACTGAGATTTGTATCTGCCACCCATCAATCTTCCAAATTGACTTTACTAATTATTTGAGATTACCAATGGTTCCGTCTCAAAATGGATGAACAGACTTTTTTCCAGAATACTGAAAAAGGTCATTTCAAATTTAATATATTGTAAGTTAAAATAAGATAGAGTAAAAGAAGGAGTGACAAGTAGAGCAGCACCACAGAGAATTTATTTTGCTAGATGCAAGTACGGGCTATAAAAACTGATAACCAGAGCCAAAAATCTTAGCCTTGCTGGCCAAAATAAAAATATATATTTTTATTTTTTATATTTATATAAATATATTATGTATATTATATATTATACATATATTTATATAAATATTAAAGCATAAAAATGACATTATGCTTTAATAACACCTTATTTTACCCAGGAAGGACAAAGCACTTCCAAAGTTTTCAATAGCTTTTCAATTACATCTGCTATGGTAAATTATTGTACTGGGTTAATCTATTCTGTTTTTCTTATTAAGGAAGAAAGCAAACATTCTAGCTGTGCCACATTTGTGAAACTGGCTGAAAAATATATGTTATCATTATCATAAAACTCTGTAGATAACATTAGTAAAAGTTCTGTGAAGTGAGTTCATTTACAAAAACAACCTAAACACCTTTATTAAGAACATTTGAAATTTGTATTGATTTTATTTATTTGGAAAACAAAACAAAACATTAAAGATAAATGTATTTATCAAAACAAGTCTTATGAACAGGCATTTAAAATGTTTAACAATGGACTTATACAATAACAGAAAGTAAGAAGAGGTCCAATCTAGTTTAAAACAAAATACCTTTCTAAAATTTATTTTGCTCAATAAAATGTGATTTAAAAGATGTTATGTGTATATTATTGTGATTCAAACCATGGGGACTGTTTTAAATCCTTTTTAAAAAAAATAAAGGGCATTCTAAACTGTGCCACCCAACACAGTAGCCACCATTCACATGTGGCTATTGAATTTTAAATTTTAATTAGCTAAAAGGAGATAAAACTTTAAATTTAGTTCCTCTGTCTAATCAGCCATATCTCAAGTGTTTGATAGTCACGTGTGCCTAGTGACTACCACACTGGACAATGTAAATTTAAAAAAAAATTATATTTATTTATATTTCCATCACTGTGGAAAGTTATACTGGACAGGGCTGCTCTGAATAATTCATATAAGTAACCACCATAATAAAATTAATCATATAAGTTTTGAAAATTTTTTGTAAATATAAAGTTTGTTTTTTGTGGTTTTGCTTCTGGTCCAGGAAATATTTCAGATATCACAAAATACAAATCAAATTTGAAATCTGCATATACAATTTGAAATTTACTCTTGCCTAGGATATAATTTTACTTTTTTTGAATTTTATTTTTAATTGACAAATACCAGTTGCACATATTTATGGGATACAATGTGATTTGATATATGTTTACAATGTAGATTACTTTTTCATATTAGGTCTATTACTTGTAGTTTGTAAAATTATTTTGTGAAATTGAATGGTGAAACCAAAGACTATCTTAGGTGGATTAATCTGAATAACTCTGGTTAAAACCCTTTTGCCCTCTATGGAAGATTTTTTATGCAAGATTTTTGGAATTACCCACTTTTTAAGACTTTTGTAGGCATGGTCTAAACATATAAAGATGTATGCAGAACTACTATGGCTTTAAGCTAAGCTAACTACTATGTCAAATTACTTATTTAGAGATAAATAAACATTTTTTATCTGTTAAAATGTTAAAATGTTAACAAGAGGCAATAAAAAGAAGAATAATGTTTTTATCAGTAGTAAATCAAAAGAACATAGATGTCCTCTTTGGATAGCTTAGGTCAATGTGATGTCAACTGTATGATTATGGTGGACGTATAAGAAAGCCACCCTAGGTGTTCTGGTTATATGTAAACAGTATCTCTCTTCTAAACCAGCAGAATTTTAGACCTAAGCTCTGTAATCACAATTCACTTGACAAATATTGAGTGTCTCCTATGTGCAAGTCACTATGCTTGGCATTGTGGTTTGCCTTTCTAACCACAGCTCTCTACCTGACTACATTTGATTTCATCTAATCTGACTACACAGACTTCATTTGTCACTAAGTGCCCAGTGTGCTATTCTCATCCTACATTCAAACAGCAATGAAAACCACCTTTAGGAGTTTACTAGCAGTCCCTCAACCAGAGGTTCTTATCAGAATACTACCCACCCCTTTGCTCTGGAGACGAAATATCACCTATCTTCCTAATGCAATTCTGTCTCCTTTGTGGGCAGAAAAAGAACTTTGGCTATTTCTTCAGGTGTGAATGCAAAACTACTCTGCTACTACAACAGGCTAATTTTGGAATTATAACTTGAGAAACTTACAGAATGATGTAACAGTTAAAAAAAAAAGTGCGATGGTTGACAATCAAGTACTTCAGTCAGTTAAGTTGGTATCTCTTGACTTTGACTCTGTCAATTTGCCTGTGGATTTCTTGAAGCGATATCTAATACTACGGATACAACTGTTCATAGCTGTCACACACAACTTCCAGCCATATCCACTTTCCGATAGATCACGAGTTGGGTAGCTATCTTGGAGAAACTCTGGCGGTAAAATCACAAAACATAGCAGTTACTTAGAAATCACTTCTCAGAGAAATGAACTTATTCAACCTTAATTCTACAGTTGTGTCTGTGAAAGGGTCTTTAAGACTTTAATTAAGACACGTGGACTATAACCATTATTAAACTAGCTGAACAAATATTTTAAACTAAAAGGATAATATGAAATAGAGCCATTCTTGAATCACAATAAAACAATCTCCCATGATCTTGCTACATACCAGAATAGAAGTCCTCTGTTGCACTGAGTACCCAAAGTCAAATTTTCTCATTCTTAAATGTATCAAACATACATCTAGCATGTTATTCATTATCTCAAATAGAGACACGCTAAGCCTCTGTAATGCACAAGAGGCTGCAGTATCTTCATACTTTGAGAGGCAAGAATCTATAACTGCTAAATTTTCCTGGTATTTATCTCTGGAAAAGTCTCTGGATTTATCTCTGACAAAAGGAGTGAGGGTCTATAGATCTTGCAGTTATGGGAAGACTTCTACAAGTCTATACTTCTATGGTATAAATGGTAACAGCCTAAATACTAACAATGTTAAGTACTGATAAATGTTAGTATATAGACAAAAAGATCAAGGGGTCTTAGTTGACCAAAAAATTTAAAATGGCAAGTGCCACTGTAGAGTGCATTAATGGTCTAATAGGTAATAAATAGTACTACTGTATTCTGGGTTGATTTGAGCACATCTGAAGGTAGTCCTTGAATCAGATTATGAAGGATCAGGAAAACATTTATGTGAGGAATTATAGAAGGAAATGAAGATAATTAACTGTAAAAGTGTAAGATTTAAGAGGGAAAAGTTTGGGTAGAATATTTCTTCTCCAACCCTAATGCTTTCATGTGGACAGATCACTACATTGGAAAGTTTAGAAGAACTGGGCATGTATGATTCAAGAATAAAGCTGCCATTTTGATCTCCACTTGCCTGATTCAAGTGGTTCTCTTTCAGTTGGTTCTGAACTTGAAGGGGGTGGAGGGGAAAAGAGGGCATATTTATTATCTCCTAATTCTCCAGCAGGAATAGTGGTCTTCAACTACCTGAAGGCCCAGGATGTGAAAAGTGATGGGATTGACTCTAGCTCTGGAGGGGATAATTAGGACAAATGCATATGCCTTACTGGGAGGTACATTTTGAGTCACTAGAAGGAAGAACTTTCCCATGAATTGGAGCTCTTTTACAACCTTGTGGACTGCCTCACTGAGACAGGGTGCCTCAGCAATGGAAGTGTTCGAGCCCAGGGGAGGCCACTGTGTCAAAGCTGAGATGGGAATTCCGCTCTGGGTGGGACGCTGTATTAGAGGGCCTGTAAAGAACTTCCTATTGCTAAGATTTTACAATTCTGTACTATGAAGACATAGAGGGGGTGTAAGGAATGAGTGTTTTTCGCTGATTGCAAATCTGCAGCCTACTAACTTTCTCCATATAAACTATTTTCTAGAGAACCCTTAAAGTGATACTAAACTACTGTCAGACAGCATCAAATAATAGTTCTTTATACGGGATCAACACCTTTGGCTACTAGACATACTTACCTACGACTATTAATTTTCACAATAGTTCCCCCCAAATAACAAAATTTTAAGGTAAGAAATGATATTGGAAGAATAAATTGGTTTGTTCATTCAATGGAATACTAATCAGCAGCTAAAATGTATGAACAGGCCTCAGAAACATAACTTAGAATGATAAAAAAATGTGCAAAAGAATACATACTTTACACCCCCATTTATGTACATTAAAATAACTACAGAACAATATTATACATTATTTATGGATCCATTAACAGAGGTAGCAAAAGAATAAACTATGCATGGGAATGATATCTCCCACTCCAGGACTGTAATTACTTCTGGGGACGAGGAGAGGGGAAAGGAATGACGGGTTGGAGTTTTAATTATATCAGTAATGCTTTATAATTTTTCTTTAAAAACCTGAAGCACAAAAGGCAGAATGTCTATATAGATAATCTGTAGACAGGTGTTGATTATATTTTTATATTCTTTTCTGTACACTTCTGTATGTTTTAAATAATTAATAACGAAGCAATACTTTTACAGAAATTATGGTAGAAACCATAAGCCCAGTCCTCCCACTAGCACAGGCCTCTCCTCTGGTCTCTGGTCCCCAGCCTTTGCTCTGACTCTTTTAGTTCTCCAAGTTCATTTTATCCTTATATTAAAGTGAAATACGCTTTCTTGTGGGCTTCTACTCTTTACTCCTTCTACTCCTCAGGACAACAATGACTCTAATGTTTTCTCTCTGCTGAAAAAACTCACATGACTGCTCTTCTACAAAGCAATAGAACTTTAACGGGAAATCTGTTGAAATATGCCCTATGTGGATAGTATGTCAAACTTGTACTGAATATTTTTACTGCAAAAGATATCTTCTTGCTTTTAATATAATTCAATAAGAGATAAAACAAGATGAAATACATAGAAAAATATTTTTCATCAACTTTTGAGGAATTATCTACCCCAGATATTAAAGAAATATAAAAGTCACCTTTCCCCTCATATTAAAATGTTTTTAATTAGAAAGACAATATCTCTTCTATAAACACTTCAGAATATATTCATTTTGGAATTGTCTACAAGCTTTCTTTTACTATAAGGTAAGAGGAACTGGGTTTGAGGTTTGTGCCTGGTGGGTTAGCTCAATGATGTTCACACTTCGGGTTGAGACCAGTTACTAGGTCATGAAATCAGTGATAGCAGTACTTTAAAAAGAAATGTAATAGATTTGCTGCAACTTTTTGATTATCAAACTATGAAAGAAGAGCTTATTTACTGCAGTGTTAATTTATACCAAAAAAAAAAAAGACTGATTTAGAGAAAGTGATGTTTCCCTTCTTTGAAGAAGTGCAACAGTACGTCTGGTTCCCAAGTCCTAAGCAACAGTGTTGAAGCTAGTGACAAAGCTTGGTAGGATGGATATCATTTGGCAAAGTTTGAGTCTTCTGAAAAATCTCAAAGTACTAGATGGGTTTAAGTAGTTCAAAATGTTTTGACTAAATATTTTCAAACATACTGTTTCATTTCTTTGTATTCCAAAATCATCAACAGATATTTAAAGCACACCATGTTTTAGTAAGAACATTATCATTTCTGGATACTTATCATTGCTGAATTTTATAAAATAGTTCTGAAAAGTGTATATAGTAACAAAGTAGAGATCAGGCAAATAAAGAGATCAGAAAGGTGAATATAATTCCTGAGAAGTATTTCCTCAGACCGAACAGGTAGGATTGCTGTTCCTGCACCATTACTGCACCTGCTTCAGGAGGTACCATATAGCTAGTGCAGCCAGGAGAAAACTCGAAGGAGGAGTCTTGATTTAATGGACTGGAGGAGAAAGGTATCGGAAGTTGACCATAAGAACCAAAATGACATCTTGGTAGGTGAGAAATAATGGAACCCTTCATTGGAATTTAACCTTTGTTTTAAATTACAAAAACATATGTCAATTTCCATAAATAACCTCTATAAAATTACTTATATATGACTAAATTATGATAACAGGTTTTAATGACTTATCCTGCAAGACAATTACATATTTTATAGCATTTTAGATTGCCCAGTGGGTAGGTCACCTTTCAGGCAAAAAAGAAACAAATAGAAAAATAATTCATATCCTGGATATACTGAAGAATGATATTGTCAGACAATGTCCTCAATTTAAGCAGATTCTTCCTGATGTCTGCATCTCTGACAGCTTTTGTGCTGTATACACAGCTGACAATCATAATTAAGAGGTATGGCAATATGCTGGATAAAGGAAATACCAGGTCTTCGCTAGTCTATGTACTTGAATAAGTGGGAAGTATTTCAGCACTCATGCCATGAAGCCACATAGAGCAGGCGTAGCCTTAAGCACACTTCTTTCTAAGCCTCGTTTCCTCATATGTAAGATGTGAATTAGAAAGTAAAATGTAGATATTTACACTGACACTATATTAAATATATTTGTTTATATGCTTATTGACCATTTCTTCCAGTAAAATATAAGTTCCATGAAGGCAGAAACATGGCTCATGCTCAATAAATATTTGATAGTTGAATGAACGGATAAAGAAGGTTGTTTTGTGGATTAAATAAAATAATGGATGTTAAAAAAAAAGAAATGTAATTGAATAGAAAATATTGGAATGCAACTCTCATAGAAAAAGTAGGTATTCTTTGTGAAACTTTCGCTTTGGTTTTTTAAAAAAAAAATCACACACATACATAAAAATACACATACACACATGCACGCGCTGTGTCACAATATAAAATTTATTTCTTACTATGGGTTGCAGTTTTAAAAAATTTTGAAAACAATTGGGTTAGATGATAGCAAATGCTTACAAAAGGAGCTGTAAGCCAGGTTTCTTTAGTTTACTCTGAAATGACAGCGCTGTTCAAATTTGTTGGATATGAAAATGTGTGATATAAAGGTAGGAACCGAAGAGGAACCAACTGAGTCCAGGTTGGGGTTTGGAGCTGTGTCTTCATTGGGTATCAGTGACACAAGTAAGAAACAACCTGCTTCCTGCTTTGTCCAAATTTAAGATTTCACAGAATTGGTTTTGGAAGCTTTATTATTTCATTTACATATGTCATAGAGACCACACTATGCTAACATGCACAAGAAAAATATTAGCAAATTAAACCTGCTGTGACATTGTTGACACTTCTGCAAGTTGACAAGGCCCTTCAGCTTTGACCTTGATCCTCAGTCAATAAAGGTGCTTGAGTTTTCATACACCTGGCAGTCCATAGCAGGGAGTCACAGTCAATAATGCCTTTCCCGTTCTAGCAAAGCCATTCAAGAGAGAGAGATTTGCCTCAAGAAACCCAAGTGCAAAGAGAAACACAGCTCAAGAACCTGCTCCTTGTTATACCCTAATGAGGGACTTAGTTTGGGCTCCACCTCTCTGCAGAACATACATAATTCTGCCCTTTTTCTCTAACACAATTGCCTTTTCTTTACTCTGACATAGTCTACATGCAACATACCTCGGAGAGCATTAATCCTGTTGGAGTTAAGGGGACACAAGCCATGCCCCACACTGCCATAGATGTTACTTTTGACCAGGACTTCCTCTGAGAACAGGTTGCGAATAAGGTATTTGGCTGACAGCTCTGGGCAAGGCTTCCCTTTTGCTATATCCAGTACTGAACATGGCATTTGTATATTTCTACACGGATTTCCAAAACATTCTAGAAGCAAAAGATAAAGATGTCAATTTTCATGGCAGATATTAGGTTACATTTTGTAAAAGGTTGTAACAGGAAGGTTGATATTTTTGAATTTTTAGGCTCAAGAATTTGAGAGGTTAAAAGAATTAAAACCTTAAGTTTTTAATGGATTATAAGACAGCTTGAGAAATGAGGCAGAAATCACTGCTAATGTGATTACACATTCTCCCGTTGTTCAAGAGAAAGATTTAGTATTCTGCTACCTTTTAGGATACAATAAGTTTTAAAATTACATTTAGTAACAAATCCTAAGTAATTTTAATGCATTGTTTCCCTACTTATAAAGAAAGGCTTTTTCAAAAGAAAGCACCATGATTCTTACTAAAATATTTATAATTTTTAAAAAGGTTTTCCATTTAGACTTAACCTCATCATTTAAAACTCAACAAGCTGCTGATTCATTTTAAAGATTGTATTTTAGATATCTTTTTTGAACTGAAAAATAAATATTAAGCCTGCTTTTAGTTCTCAACTCTACAGCTTAATCATTATCATCTTTCTTTAGTCCACAGCGATTCAAATTAACCATATTTTAAAAATATTATATTTTACATATAATAAAGAATTATTTCTTAAAGAAAATATATTAGAGAAATATGATATGATTCTCACAAGTCAATAAGCATATTTTTCATCTTGGAACATCCACCGTTTAATGGATGGCAGTATAAATTGTTGATACACCCAGATTTGACACTTAGCAAGAGAGATTAAATTATTTAGAAACTCATTCAATGGATCCAAAGTCTTAACTCTAGGAGATTAACCTATCAATATTTATCAAGGGTCAGAAAAAAAGTTAATATTCTTTAACCTAGTAATTCAATTTCTGAGAACGTAACATAAGAAAATAATTCAAAATATGGAAAAAGCTATATGAATGAAGATTTCTTTTTGCAGTGTGATTTATGATTCCTTTCCAAAAGAACCTCAAACCAAAACAAAAACCAAAACAAAACAAAACAAAAAACAAAGAGGGAAGTAGTTAAATAAATTGGGGTACACTTACTCAATGGAATGTTACAAAACCTGTCAAGAGCAATGACTAATATTAGAGAAGGAGAGTAATTATATGGAGACTGTAATATTTCAAAATGTTCATAAGAAAAGAAACTGGAAGAAAATGAAAATGCCCACAATAGGTTTTTAAGTTATCTTGATTGGGAGAGCTTTTCCCCGCTCTTAAAAATTTTCCAATTTTTTAAATAAAATAGTGTAACAGACTACACACAAACCATGGTGGCTACCTGGTTCACAATGCACTTAGTTGCCCTGTCCTCTCAAAGAGTCAGGGTTAGAGAATTGTGACCCAAGCTCCCCAGACGAGATTCCTTCTCTTTCCCACTATGTTGCGGCTCCTGCTTGCCTGAAGCTCAATTTGTTCTTTGCTTCATTAACTAAAGGACCTATTCGTCTGGTGATTTTTGTTGTTTCATTTAGCCACTCTGTTTCTATAACATACATCCCTAACAAATAAAGTATTTAAGTTACTTTTGTAATGTAAAAAACTAGAAAGATAAATCATGTCAATGATTTTGTTTGAAAAGGATCCCAGGTAATATTCTACTTAGGGTTGACATGGGGCAGGGTAGAGAAAAGTTTGCTACCTCAGGTGCCACTCATTAGTAGCAGTGGTGCTCAACCCCAGCATCCTGGGGAGGATGCACTGGGAAGCAGAAGCAGCAGATGGCTCAGTCACCTATTGGACCACTGCCACTTGACACTAATGAAAACAGGACGGTCCTTTGGTTGACAGCTAGCAGTGGGAGCACAATGTTCTGAGGAATAGGATTCATTAACTCATCCCCCAGATCCTTAGTGAGCAGCTGCAGGGTGCCAGGCACACAGAGAACAAGACCTGGCTCATCCCAACTGCAGCTCCTCCTCCTTCACCTGTGGAGCAGGACGGAGCACAGTAGAGAGCCCACACCGGTCAGATAATCAGCCAAGAGCTGCTTCCCTCTGGAAAAATAACAGATTCAGCTTTACATTAAAAACTGTCTCAGGCCGAGGGTTCGGATCCCACATACAGACCAGTTCCTGCTCACTGGCTGAGCAAGGCGCGGGAGCAACACCAAGCGTTGCGATCCCGTTGCCGGTCCCCAGTCCGGTACAGGGGCAACACTGAGGGTTGCGATCCGTTGCCAGACACGGAAAAAGACAAAAGACAAAAAAAAAAAAAAAAAAAACTGTCTCAGGCTTGGTATCTCTGTTTCATTAACTCATTAACATCAGAGGTTAAATTGTCTCGATTTCTTATGAACTTTTTCATACATACATAAAAGTAGAGAGAAAAATACAATGAACTCCATCAATGAATTGTCCGATTCAACACGTAACAGCAAAAGAACTTATTTTTAAAACTCACCCAGTGTTTCATTGGAGGGTCCTTCCATTCTTCCATGGATAGCATTACTGGCCTGCTGAGAATTCCTGTTTTCTCTTGTTTCTGAGGCACTCATTCCCTGAGATAACTGAGAACTGCCTTCACTGCCATCACCAACGCTTTCATCATTCAAATCTGCAGACCCTGGTGTATTTTTATTTTTGTGAACAGTTTTCTGCTGAAACACAAAAGTGTATCTAGAAACAAAATCCCGTGGTGAGAAGATACACACATGCTCCATCATCTACCAAGGCCCCCTAGGTTGGTAGGGAAGCAACTGTCTCTTATGAGGTGAGCTAAAGCCATACAAATATCGTGTGCCATGATACTATCTGAAAAGAGGTACGGGTGTGGATTTTTCCTCAAACTGCCATGCCTGGCTGCTTCTCGGGGGACTTCGTAGCTCAGTGTAATGAACTGAACGATAACTGCTGGCACAAAATAAATACATAATAAACATTGAGTGAATAAACTAATAAATGAGTTTTTGAGGATGACAACTTTTTGTTTGTTTTTACTGTTTTGTTTGTTTGTTTTCTCTTTCCCCAGTGGCTTTCAATTCTGGCTGCACATTTGAATTACCCTAGGCGTCTTTTTTCAAAAAGCTGTGTTGAACCCCACCCTTTGCAAATTCAATCAGAACCTCTGGTGGTGAGAGTGAGGGAGTTCAGGCATCAGTAACTTTTTAAAAGAGTGTCTCCAGTGATTCTAATGGGCACCCAAGGGATGACAACTACTGCTCCAGGTCGGAGCTTCTCAAACTTTAATGTACATGCAAATCACCTGGGGGCCTCACTAAAATGCAAATTCTGCCTCAGTGAGTCTGGCGGGAACCCGACTCTGCATTTCTCACAAGCTTTCAGGGGTGCTGCTCCTGGGCTGCGGACCCACTTTGAGTGGAAAGGACCTATCCTATTCCCAGTCAAACACACAGCAGGCACTTGGCGGCAGATGCTGCTTCTCTTCTGACGCCTAAGCAAATACGCAAATTACCATTTTCCAGGCAGCATCTTAATTTTACATTCAAATTGTTTAGGGTGCAATTTTTGAAGTCTATAAAATGGAATGTTAAAAATAAGCAGATTTGGTTTCAGACAGATGGTGCTTGAGCTATCACTGAAATCAAGCTGTTCACCAGGAAAACAAGCTCAGCTACAAATATTCTTGGCAAATAGTTTTCATAAACTTACTCTAGAGATACAGAAGTGACTAGACCTGGTGAAAATAAAATGAGGTTTTTAGAGAGGTTGGTGGAAATTATTAATTATCATTAAGTTAAATGCTTCGTCAGGAGAAGACAACAGATATGACACTTCCCTAGTGGTAGAAAATCTCTACCGTACTTTGAAGATAGAATGAATGAGAGAGAAAGCAGATTCCTGTTAACATATAACCATACGGAGTATACAATATCTGTGATAGTTTCACCTCATGACATGCATTATTTTCACCAGGTTCTGCCATCACTGAGAGTTAACAACTAATGCAGTGTCTGCATTTTCTCCTGCACCATCCTCAGCTATCACTGAAACAGCCAAGGAATACACACAGTTGGCTCTTTTTTGTGTTACTCAGTGGAATACTGAAAAAGACTTGCCAAATACCTTTGTAGCTGAAACTTTTTTCTGGTACAGCCCTTGGCTTCAAATATACTAATTATAACTCAATATTTGACTTATCTTTAGGATATTTTTTATAGGGCATATTATTAAAAAGTTAAATAAACAGGCAGTATGCTTTTGAAAGAACATCCCCTGCCCCCTAAAGTAAACCAAATTTTCTGCACGTGGCCTGAAGATCCCGTACCTCACGCTATCAGTTCTGGAGTTGCATACAGTATGAACTTAAACAGCAGTTACCATATTTAGATGAAAAATAACTTACCATCATTTTTTTGGCTTCAAATCTTAAATGGCAGATCAGAGAACTGATATTGGATTCACAGGCTTTCCAGTCTTTTCCACGTTCACTCAAATCATAGTTGGGAAAAACCGCTGCTAGAAATTCTACCAACAGCAGAAAGTATTCACAAAAATTAGAAAAGAAATTAACGAAGGAACTAACAAGAAATTTTTTATTTCAAGACTTGACTTTTTCTCTTGTCACTCTTTACCTCTCTTTCTGAGAGTTTAGAAATTACGCCCAATGAGGATAGTTTGCTGAATTTCCTCTATCATGAGGTTGCCTAAAACATTGACCTAGGGCGACAAGACAGAGGTCTTGGGGATTTTTTAAAGAAGTGTGTAACCAAAAATCAACTCTTTCAAGGTGCTAAGACCATTTAATACCTGATGGATAAATCAGAACTAAAAAGAAAAAGGAAATCTGTAAAGAGAAATTAGCGTTATTGCAAACATTATTACACCATGGTCTATTTATTTGTATACTTATCATGTCTATCTTCCCATAAGCTATTCTTTCTGCCTAAAATACCCCTCCCATTCCCTTTACCTAGCTAAGGAGTCCTTGAAATCTAGCTCAAATGTCTTGTCCTTAGGAAAGCCTTCCCTAAGTCCCTCAGAGCAGCTGCTCTACTCTCTGAGCTTCCCCCACACTACCAAACTAGACTGGAATTTATGTTTCCATCAACTTGTCTCTTTCTAGACTGTGAGCTCCTTGTGGGCAGAAATATTGATTCACCGTGGTATCCTCAGTACCTATGAGTTCTAGGACCTCAATACACATTTCTGGAAGGCAGGAAGGCAGCAGGTTAACGTGGATTAATCACAAGACCCTATTTTTGTGTTGCCAGTCACTAGCACTGAAAAGTCTGTTTTATTACCCCACCTTTTTTTTCTGCTTTACTTTTTAGTAGCAAGTTTCAGCACTAAAAATCTGACTTAGTACTAACCATAAGCAACTATAGTCAGTAAGCCTTGTCTTATTCCATCAGTCTATGGACAAATTTTATTCGCTAGAAGTTGTTGCCCATTATACATTATTAAATTGTAAAATCAGGGTCAGACAGGTGAAAAAAATGAGCGGCTTTAAGATTTACAAAGACTTCATTATTTCTTCAACTGCCAATAACACTCATCGTATGACCAAAAGATGATAAAAACTAGATTCCATAATAACTTCACATACCTCTCACTGCAGCCATTTTGTTTGGATCTAGGTGGTAGTAGCCCTGGGAATTGGCAGCAACTGAGCTGTGAATCAGAACTTCCTTTGAGAACAAAACTCCAATCAAGTAGCGGGCTGCATGCTTAGGTTCGTCCTTCTTTTGTGCGGCCACCAAATGATAATTAAGAATCCTGACATTTCTTTTCGGATCACCAAGATATACTTTAAAAAAATAGGGAAAAAGGAAAATCCTTATTTTTTAAATGCAAGGCTACCATGAAAGTGCCCAAGTCTGTCTCTATATAAGCCCAGTGCTCTGAAAAATTCTCCTTCTGCTCTATTTCTTTTTTTAACACAAAATTGAAATCATACTTTATATACAGTTTGCATCCTGCTTTTTCAGTTAACATTATATTTTGAGCATTTCTGTTTTCTTCTTCTTCCCTCCTTTTTTTTTTTTTTTTTTTTTTTTTTTTAAGTCTGCATCCCTGTCATCAACATTTTCCTGACAGGTGACATTTATGTTGCACTTACATTCTGGGCGATGCATTAGTGAGCTTTAAATGCATTGTGCCATTTCATCCTCACAATTATATGGAGTAGGTACTATTATTTTTGTCACTTCGCAGCTGAAGGAACTAATGCTTAGGATAGGAAAGTGGCTGAAGGTCACAAGGTCAATAAGACACAGAGCTGGGATTCAAACCAGGCGGTCTGACTTGAGAGCCCATGCTCTTAACCATTATGCTTTCCTGCCTCACATGTTGCGGATCTAACAGAAGTCATTTCACTAATTCCCTATTGTTGCTTATTTGTTTGTTTCCAATTTTTTATAATTCTGTAAAGGATGTTCTTGTACCAAAATTTTAATGTAAATTTTTTTATTATGGTTTCAGATAGAAGTGGGATTACTGAGTCAACCAGTATAAATACTTCTATGAATTTTTATACAAACTACCCTTCAGAAAGTTTGCATCAATTCATACATTTAACAACAGTGCATCAGAGTGCCCATTTCAGTACAAACAGAGCAATTTCTGAAGTTTCTTCTAGTTTGGGTAACAAAATAATTTATAGGAAAAGGCTCTCCTCTAAGACAGGAGTCAGCAAACAATCCATAGGCCAATCCTGCCTCCTGTTTGTGTAAATAAAGTTGTACCAGTGCACAGCCATGCCCATTCATTTACCTATGTCTGTGGCTACTTTCCTGTTACAACAGCAGAGGTGAGTAGTTGTGACTAACAATACTATCTAGCCTTTTACAGAAAAAGTTTCCTGTCTCTAGGATATTAATATGAGATAAGCTGCTTAGAAGTCAAGACACAAAGGAACTATAAAACAGGCTTGCCCTTAGAGGCCACAGAGCCTGGGGGCCCCTCATCTCTACCACTGTGGCAGGCAGTACAGCAGACTAGTAAGAAACACGAGCTTTAAAGTCAAAGAGAACTGGGGTAGAGTTCTGGAAGTGCCACTCACCCAGCTCTGTGACCTTGGAGACGCAGGTAATGAAAGTACCAACATAATGGGGTCATTATGAGCATAAGTGGAGAAGAGGCATGTAAATTGATTAGCACAGTGTCTTGCACATAATAGGCACTCAATAAATGTTAGTCATTATTATGAATATCACCTAAAACCAGCCCTCAAAATAGGAAACAGACAGCTTCCAACTAGCTTGCATCAAGGATGTTGATGAATATAGGATAAATAGTGTTACTTGTAATATATGTCACTTCAAACTTACCAAAATTGGGAGGGATACAGACAGATGAGGAAGAATCTTAACCACTGTCTTTTTCCAACAAAGCTGGGCAATTCATTATGTCAGGAATGTTTTCCACACTGGTTTCTGCTTTTACCAATATTTCTATAGGTAAAAGTGCTAAAAGAAAAGAACTCTCAACTGCAAATTCTGTATCCAGCAAAACTATTCCTCGGGTATGAAGGAGAAATAAACACTCTCAGACAAAAGAAACCTAAAAGTATTTGTCACCAGAAGACCTACTCCTAAAGAATGGATAAATGAAGATTTTCAAAGAGAAAGGTTATGATGACAGAAGGAATCTTGGAGCATCAGGAAGGAAGAAAGAATAGAAAGAACAGAAATATGATGTGGAGAAACTAGATCATTCATACATTGCTGGGGAGGTGTAAAATGGAATAGCCACACTGCAAAACAGTTTGGCAGTTTCTTAAAAAACTGCAATTATCACATAACCCAGAAATTTCACTCTTGGGTATTTATCTCAGAGAAATAAAAGCTCGTGTTGACACAAAAACCAGCACATGAATGTTCTTAGCAGTTTTACTTGTGATAGCCAGAAACTGAAAACAACCAAGATGTCCTTCAACAGGTGAATGGTTAAACAAACTGTGGTAAATCCATACCATAGAATACTATTCAGCAATAAAAAGGAAGAGAAAGAGCAGAAATATAGATAAATATAAAACTATCATGAGTTTTCTAAATCATATGGGAAAACTGAAACAAAAATAAAAACACCACCTGATATCAACAACAATGATATTCAAAAGTTAGGAGGGCAAAGGGAACTAAGCAGAATTAAAGTTTCAACACTTCGTTCTAAATGGTAAAATGTTGATACCAGCACACTGTGTTAGGTCACATATGTATATAGTAACACCCAGAGCAACCACTAGAAAAACTACACAAAGCAATAAATTCAAAAACATAAATCAAGATGAAATACTAAAAAATGTTCAAGTAACCTACAGGAATGCAAGAAAGAGAAACAGAGCAATGAAAAACAGAGGAAAAAAACAGAAAAATAAATGAAAGACTTAAACACTGTGATATCAATAATTACCTTAAATGCAAATAGTCTAAACATACCAATTAAACAGCAGCACTTGACAAAGTCAATAATAAAGAAGACCTGACTATAGGTTGTTTATAAGAAACTCTACAAATCCAATTACATAGGTAGATTGAAAGTAAAAGGCTGAAAAATATATACCAGATTTTAATCCAGAAAAAAAGCAGAGCAGCTATATTGATATCAGATAAAATAGACTTCAGAGCAAAGAAAGTTACTAGAGACAAATAAGGACATTACATAATGATAAAAGGATTAACCCCCAGGATGACATATGATCTTCATTTATACACACCAAACAACAGAGTCTCAAAATATATAAAGCAAAAACTGAAAGAGCTGAAAGGAGAAATAGGCAAACCCACAATTACAGTTGAGAACCTCAACACCCACCTCTCAATAGATAGAACAACCAGACAGAAAATCAGCAAGGATACAAGAGACCTGAATAACACAATCAACTAACAGGATTCTCATCATAGAACATTCCACACGATAAAAGCAGAATGCATATTTTTTTCAAATGCCTATGGAAGACTCACCAAGACAGAGCACATCCTGGGCCAGAGAAAAAACCTCAACAAATTTAAAAGAATTGGAATCACATAGAGAATATTTTCTGACCATAATGAAACCAAACTAGAAATCAATAATAGAAAGACAAAAGAAAAATCTCTAAACATTTGGAAATTAAACAGAACAGTCCTAAATAATCCATGTGTCCAAGAGGAAGTCTCCAAGAAAATTCAAAAGTATGTAGGACTTATGAAAATACAACACACATCAAAACATATGGTATGCAGCTAAAGCAGTACTAAAAGTGAAATTTATAGCACTAAAATGCTTACATTAGAAAAGAGGAGGGCCGGCCCGGTGGCGCACTTGGTAGAGTGCGGCGCTTGGGAGTGTGGCGGCGCTCCCGCCGAGGGTTCGGATCCCATATAGAGACCGGTCTGCTCGCTGGTTGAGCGCGGTGCGGGCGCGACACCGAGGGTTGCGATCCCGTTGCTGGTCGTGGTACGGGCGCGACACTGAGGGTTGCGATCCCGTTACCGGTCACGAAAAAAAGACAAAAAGGAAAAAAAAAAAAGAGGAGAGCTGGCCAGTTAGCTAACTTGGTAGAGAATGGTGCTGATAACACCAAGGTCAAGGGTTCGGATCCCCCTACTGGCCAGCTGCCAAAAACAAACAAAAACAAAAAACAAAAAAACTACTTCCTTTAAAGAAAAAAAGGAGAGTTCTCAAATCTATGTGTAAGTTCCAACACCAAAAAACTAGGAAAAGAATAATAAACCCCAAATAAGCAGACAGAATTAAATAATAAAGAGCAGAAATCAATGAAATGGAAAATACGAAAAGAATAAGGAATCAATAAAGCAAAAAGCTGATGCCTCAAAAAGATCAATAAAACTCATAAACCTCCAGAAAGACAAAAATAAAAAGAGATGAGATGAATCATCAGTATCACTACATATCCAGCAGCCATTAAAAGGATAAGAGAATACTGCACATCATATTACACTCATATTTTCCATAACTTAGAAGAAATGGAAAAATTTCTCCAAAACTAAAGACTATCAAGACTCAACCAAGATGACATACATAATCTAAATAGTCCTACAACTATAAAATAAATCGAATTTGTAATTAAGTCTCCCAAAAAGGAGTCTACAAGCTCAGGTGATTTTGCTAGAGATTTTTTACCAAACATTTAAAGAATTGACACCAATTTTTCATATACTCTTTGATAAAACAGAAGAAGATGGAACACTTATATACTCATTTTATGAGGCTAGTATACAGATATCAAAACCAGACAAAGATGGTCTAAAAA
Source organism: Galeopterus variegatus (assembly GCF_000696425.1). NCBI lineage: Eukaryota > Metazoa > Chordata > Mammalia > Dermoptera > Cynocephalidae > Galeopterus > Galeopterus variegatus. Next base: position 284,392 of record NW_007728365.1, read on the forward strand.
AAGCAAAAAAGAAAACTATAGACCAACATCTGTCATAAACGTGGACATAAAAATCCTTAACCAAATATTTGCGAACCAAATAAATAATATACACCATGACCAACTAGGATTTATTCCAGGTATGCAAGGCTGGTTTAACATTGAAAAATCAATCAATATAAGCTGCTGTATCAACAGGCTAAAGAAGAAAAACCATGTGAACACTAACATAGAAAAAGCAGTTGCTAAAATCCAATACCCATTCATGATAAAAAAAATTCTCAGCAAGTCAGGAATAGAGGGAAAATACCTCAAATTAATAAATAGCATCTACCGAAAACCTACAGTTAACATCATACTAAATGCCAAAAGACTGAGTGAGTTCCCCCTAAGATCAAAAGCAAGGCAAGGACGGCAAGGATACCCACTCTCACCACTCTTATTCAACATAACACCAAGTTGTAGCCACTGCAGTAAGGCAAGAAGGCATACAAATTGGACAGACTGAAATAAAATGGTCCCTATTTGCAAATGGCATAATTGGCTATGCAGAAAATTCCAAGGAATTGTCAAAAAAGAAAAACTCCTAAAACTAATCAGTGAGTTCAGCGATGTAACAGGATATAAGACCGACTCTCAAAAATACAGCTCATTTCTACATATTAACAATGAGCACGTGTAAACCAAAATTTAAAATAGTACCATTTACAACCTCTCCTGAGAAAATGAAATACTTAAGTAAAAACTTACAAAAACGTGTGCAGGATCTGTATTCTGAAAACTACAAAACACTGATAAATCAAAGAAGACCTTAATAAATGAACAGATGTACAATGAATGGATGAGAAGACTCAAAGTACTAAATATGTCAATTCTCTCCAAGTTGATCTGTAGGTTTAATGCAATTCCTATCAAAATCCCAGAAAGTTTTTGAAAACATAAACAAGGTTATCTTAAAATCGTAGAATAACTAAAACAATTAGAATAAGTAAAACAATTTTGACATAGAATAAGTAAAACAATTTTGACATAGAATAACTAACACAATTTTGAAAAAGCATAAAGAGGGAGGGATCACTCTACCTGATCTTAAGCTCACTGTATAACAACAGTAATCATGACAGCGTGATTTGGCAGGAAATAGAAACATAGATCGGTGGAACACAGTGAAGAACCCACAAATAGATCCACATAAATATGCCTAATTAATTGATTTTTGATTAAGGTACCAAAGCAATTCAATGAAAGAAAGATAGCCATTCAAAAAGTGGTACTGTAGCAACTGGATACCAATAGGCAAAATAATAATAATAATAATAAAAACAATAATAATAATAATAATAACCACCTCAACCTAAACCTCACACTGTATACAAAACTGAAAACTCAAAATGGGTGACAACTTAAATGTGAGATACGAAAATATAAAATTTTTAGAAAAAAACAAAGAAAAAAATTTAGGATCAAGGACTAGGCATAGTTCATAGATTTGACACCAAAAGCACAATCCATAAAGAGGAGAAGTTGATAAGCTGGACCTCATGAAAATTAAAAACCACCTCTCTGGGGGAAAAAACAAACAAACAAACAAAAAACCACTCCAGAGAGGATGAAAAGGCAAGTTGCAGACAGGAAGAAAATATTTGCAAACCACATATCCAACAAAAGACTAGTATCTACAATATCTAAGTAACTCTCGAAACTCAGCAGATATTACTCAGTAATAAACATTACTATGAGAAAGAAACAGATATTTCAGAGAAAAAGACATACAGATGGAAATAAGCACATCAAAAGATGTACATCATTATCCAAAGGCAAATACATATTAAACCCACAATGAAATATTACCATATACCTATCAGAATGGCTAAAATAAAAAATAGTGAAAACACCAGAATGCTGGTAAGAATGCAGAGAAACTGAATCACTCACGTATTGCTGGTGGGAATATAAAATGGTACAGACACTCTGGAAATAGTTTGACAGTTTCTTATAAGACTAAACATGCAAGAACCACCCAACAATTAATCGCACTGTTGGACATTCGTCACAGAGAAATGAAAAACATATGCTAACACAAAAACCTGTACACCAGAGCTCAAAGCAACTTTACTTGTAATAGCCCAAAACTGGACACAATCCAGATGTCCTTCAAAGGGTGAATGAATAAGCTAAGTATGCTATATCCATATCATGGAATAGTACTCAGCAATAAAAAAGAAACTACCGATACACACAAAAACTTGGATGAATCTTGTACCTTAATCAATTATGTTGCATGGATAAAGGCAGTCCCAAAAGGCTAAATGCTATATGAGTTTTATATATAACATTTATATAACATTCTTGCAATGACAGAACTATGAAGAGGGAGAACACATTAGTAGTTGGATGAGCTAGGGATGAGGCCAGGGAGGGAATGACATGAAGGAGGAGGGTGTGATTATAAAAAGGCAACAAGAGGGTTCCTGAATGTGATGGGACAGTTCTGTATAATGACTGTAGTGGTGAATGCCTGAACTTAAACATGTCATAAAATTGCAGAGAACTGAATACACTCTCTCTCTCTCTCTCTCTCTCACACACACACACACACACAAGTACAAGGAAAGCTGAGGACATCTGAATAGGTCTGTAGATTTTATCAATGTCAAAATCCCTATTGTGATATTTTACTATATTTTTGCAAAGTATTACTATTGGGGGACACTGGGTAAAAAGTACACAAGATCTCTCTGTATTATTTCTTACCCCTGCATGTGATTCTGAAATATCCAAAAATGAAAAGTTTAATTAATTTTTTAAAAAGTTATCATTAATAATTAATATTAAGAATATTGGTGAATGTAGATTAAAGAGTGCTACTTGTAATATGTATCATTTCAAACTCACCATAACCGGGAGGGAGGAAGCGAGATGCTGAATCATTATCTGGGCCACTGTTATTACCCATTAAAATTGGGCAATTCATTGTCTCAGAACTCATTTCTGGTCCGGATTCTATGTTGAACAACATTTCAATATGTAAAACATTTTCAACTGCTGAAAGACAAGAAATCTCAACCATATTTTTTATATCAGGCAAAATTACACTTTAGGAATGAAGCAGAAAATAAAGTCATTCTCAGACAAAGGAAAACTTAAAAAAAATTTGTCACTGGCTGACTTACCCATGAAGAAATGCTAAAAAAATCTTCAAGCCTAAAGCATATGATAAAGGAAGGAATCTTGCAGCACCAGGAAGGAAGAACAGCAGAAGGAGCAGAAATATGCATGTGGAGAAGCTAGATCACTCATACATTGGTGGTGGGAATAGAAAACAGTACAGCCACTCTGGAAAACAGCTTGGCAATATTTTATAAAACTAAACATACAATTACCATAGGATCCAGTAATTGCACTCCTGGGCATAATCTCAGAGAAATAAAAACTTATGTTTGCGCAAGAACCTGCACATTACTTCTAACAGCCAAAAACGGGAAACAACCAGATGTCTTTCAGTGGGTGAAAAGATAGACAAACCATGGTACATCCATACCATGGAATGGTTCAACAGTAAAAAAAGGACTAATGATACATGCAACAAGTCAGATGAATCTCCAGAGAATTATGCTGAGGCAGGCATGGTTACAAAAGGGCAAGATGAGGCATGCTGGTGGTAATGGAAATGCTGCGTATCTTGATTGTGGTGGTGGACATCAAACCTACTCACATGACAAAATTGAATAGAACTAAGTGACACACACAAATCAATACAAGTAAACTAGGGAAATCTTAATCAGATACGTGGATTGTATCAATGTTAACATCCCGGTAGTAATATAGTATTGCAAGATGTTATCATTGGGAGAAATGGGTGAAGTGTAAGGGTGTCTCTACTATTTCTTACAACTGTACATGCGGATCTTAAATTGCCACAAAACTTAAAGTTGTTTTAAAAAGAGCTACCACTAGCTTTGCATTAAGGATGTTGATGGATCTAGATTAAACAGTGCTACTAGTAATATGTATCATTTCGAACTCACCAAAATTGGAAGGGATGGAGACAGGTGAAAAGGTAGTAACTGGCCCACTGTTATCTATGAAAAACGCTGGGTAAATCCTTTTCTGAGAGTTGTTTTCCGAGCTGATTCCTGCTTTTCCCGACATTTCTATGAGCATAACTTTTTCAAATACTGAAAGACAAGAATTGTATGCTGAATGAAATTATCCTTCAAGAAAGAAGGGCAATAAAGACATCCTCACAAAAACAAAAATTAAAAAAAATTTGTCCCTAGCAGATCTACCCTTTAAAATATGGCTAAAGGAAAATCTTCAAACAGAAAGGCTATTACAAAAGAAGGAATCTTGGAGCATCAGGAAGGAAGAAAGAACAATGGAACACAATGGAAGGTGAAACTATCCTTCCAGAAAAATATGAAATAAAGACATTCTTAAACAAAAGAAAACTAAAAGAATCTGTCCCTAGCAGACTCACCCGTATAAAAGGCTAAAAGAAAATCTTCAAACAGAAAGAATATGATAAAAGAAGGAAATCTGGAGTATCAAGAAGGAAGAAAAAAAAAATGGAAAGATCAGAAATATGGATGCAGAGACACTGAATCACTCATACCTTGCTGTTGGGAATGTAAAATGGTACAGCCTCTCGGGAAAACTGTTTGGCAGTTTCTTGTAAAACTGAACATGCTATTACCATAAGGCCCAGCAATTGCATCTTGGTATTCATGACAGGGAAATGGTAACTTATATTTACACAAAACCAGTACATGAATAGTCATAACAATTTACTCCTAATACAAAAACTGGAAAGAAAAACTAATGTCCTTCCATGGGTGAATGATTAAAAATAACTCTTACATATCCAAACTATAGAAAACTATTCAACAATAAAAAGAGAGGAACTACTGATACACACAACAACCTGTGCAGGTTTTCAGTGAATTATGCTGACTAGAGAGAAAAAAACCTACAGAACATAAGATTTGCTTTATATAACACTCTTAAAGTGACAAAATTATAGAGACCTGTGTTTGCCATGGGTTAGGGTACAGGCAGTGGGGAAGGAAAGGATGACCTGAGAAAGGTAGATGTGGTCATAAAAGAGCAAGATGGGGCAGCTTGGTGGTGAAGGAAAGGTTCTATATCTTGACTGTGGCAGTGGGAATCAAACCTAGTCATATAAGAAATTTACATAGAAATAAAAACATACACACAAATTACTGCAAGTAAAACTTGGAACATCTCAATAACATCTGTGTATTATATCAATGTCAACATCGTGATTGTATTATTTCACTACAGTTTTGAAAGATGTTATTGTTGGGAGAAAACAGTAAAGTGCAAAGGGGATCATTTTGTATTATTTTTTACAAATACATGTGAATCTAAAATTATCTCAAAATAAAAAGTTTAATTTAAAAAATGCTTCAACAAGCTTGTATCAAGGATGTTGATGAATCCAGATTCAATAGTGCTACTTATAATGTATCATCTGAAACTCACCAACATTAGGTGGGATGCAGTTGGATGAAGTGGAAGAGCATTGGCCACTGCCATTTACAAAATGTGGTGGGTAATTCATTGTCTCAGAGTTGTTTTCCAGGCTGGTTTCTGCTGTTTCTGGCATACCTACAGAAAGAACATTTTACAAGTGCTTAAGACCTCTCAACCATGAATTTATACATAGTGAAACTATCCTTGAAGAACATACAGGAAATGAAGACAATCTCACATGAAGGAAAACTAAAATTACTTATCCCTCACAGACTTACCCTTAAAAAAGACAAAAGGAAAATCTTCTCATAGAAAGGATGTGATGAAAGAATGAACCTTTGAACATCAGAAACAAAGAAAAAATAATAGAGCCGAAATAATATGCAGAGAAACTGGATCACTCATATATTTGGTGAGGAAGTAAAATGAAACAACCCCTCTGAAAATAATTTTTAGCAGTTTCTTATAAAATTAAACATGGATTACCATATGACCCAGAATTGCATGTAAATTTATGTTTACACAAAAACCAGTACATGAAAGTTCATAGAACTTTACTTGTGATAGCCAAAAAATGAAAACATCCCAGATGGCATTTATTCGGTGAACAGATAAGCAGTTGTATACCCATACCATGTAATAGTACTCAACAATTAAAAGGAAGGAACTATTGATACATGCAACAATTGGTATGAGCCTCCAAGAAATTATGCTTAGTGAAAAAAAGCCATGCCCAAAAGGTTACAAAGTGTTTGATTCCATTTAAATAACAATATTTAAGTGAGAAAATTATAGAAAGGGAAGTCAGATCACTGATTGTCAGTGGTTAGGATGGGGCAGGGTGGGAGGGGAGGGAGATCAGATGGAGATGGCTGTGGTTATAAAAGGGCAATATGAGGGATCCTTGTGATGATAATGGAAATGTTCTGCATCATGACTATAGTGGTGGACATGTAAACCAACTCATATGATAAAATCACATACAACTAAATACACACATGTGGATTTAACCAATGTAAATATACCCTGGATATGATATTTTACCACAGTTCTGCAAGATGTTATCACTGGGGAAAATGGGTGAAGCATAAGTGGGATCTCTGCATAATTTCTTACAACTATATATGAATCTAAAATGATCTCAAAAAAAGCTTAATTAAAAAAAGAGCTACCACTGACTTGCATTCAGGATGTTGATAGAAAATAAGCTCTCAACTGTAAATTCTATACCCACCAAAACTATCCTTGAAAAATGTCGGGGAAGTAAAGGCATCTTCACATGAACAAAAACTAAAAGAACCTTAAAGAAAGGCTAGAGAAAATTATTCAAACAGAAAGAAATTAATGAAATAAGAAAATTTGGAGCATCGGGAAAAAAGAAAAAACAATAGATAGAACAGAAATATGGATGTAGAAACCCTGGATCACTCATACGTTGCTGGTGGAAATGGAAAATGGTACATACTCTCTGAAAAACTGTTTGGCAGTGTCTTATGAAACGAAACGTGCTATTACCATAAGACCCAGCAATTGCACCCTTTGGCATTCATGTCAGAGAAATGAAAACTTACACTTGCACAAAAACCTGTTTATGAATGTCCATAACAGCTTCACTAATAATGTCCAAAAACTTGAAAAACCCAAATGTCCCTTCAATGGGTGAATGGTTAAACAAACTATGGTATATCCATACCATGGAATACAATTCAAAAATAAAAATGAGGGAACTGTTGATACATGCAACAACCTGGATGAGTTTTCAGACAATTATGCTGAGTGAAAAATGTATTCCCCAGAATTATGTACTGTAGGATTCCCTTAATGTAATATTCTTGAAGTGACAAAGTTATAAGCAGAGAACAGATCAATAGTTTCCAGGTGCTAGGAATGGGGAAAGTTGGAAGGGAAGGATAACATGAGAGAACTGATTGTGGTTATAAAAAGGCAAGATGAGGCATCTTTGTGGTGATGGAAATGTTCTGTATCTTGACCGTGGTGGTAGACATCAAACCTACTCGTGATAAAACTGCATAGAAGTAAACACACACCACAAATTAATACCAATAAACCTGGGGACATCTTAATAAAATCTGTGGATTGTATAAGTGTCAATATCTAGGTTGTGATATTTTACTATAATTTTAAAGATCATTATCACTGGAAGAAATAGCTAAAGCATAAACAGGATCTCTGAATTATTTCAGTCAACTGCATGTGAATCTAAAATTATCTCAAACTAAAAAATTGAATTTAAAGAGTCACAGTAGCTTGCATTAAGGATGTTGGTGAATCTAGACTAAACAATGCTATTTGTCATATGTATCATTTCAAATTCACCAGAATTGGGGGGAATGGAGACAAACGGAGAGGCAATATCTCGGCCACTCTTATTTTCCAGTAAAGCTGGGTAATGTACTGTCTCAGTGCTGTTTTCAAGTCTGATTTCTGCTTTTCCTGGCATTTCTAAAAACGAAAAGTTTTTCAAGTGCTGTAATATAAGAACTTTCATCTACAAAGTCTATACCAGGCAAAACTATGCTTTAGGAAAGAAGGGGAAATAAAGACATCGCACACAAGAGAAAACTAAAAGAATTTGTCCCCAGCAGACTTATTCTTAAAAAAAGGTTAAAGAAAAATCTTCAATCAAAAAAGTATACAATGAATATATTGCACACAGGTATTGATATTCAATGCTGTATCTCACATATATGTACAATCAATCATGTTCAATAAAAAAAGTATATGATAAAAGAAGGAATCTTGGAGCATCAGGAAGAAAGAATAACAGAAAGAGCAGAATTATGGATACAGAGAAATTGGATCACTCATATATAGCTGGCAGGAATGTAAAATGGGTACAGCCACACTGGAAAACAGACTGTTTCTCATAAAACTAAACATGCATATGTCCAAACCCACCAAATTGTGTACAATAAATATGTGCAGTTTTTTGCATATCGATTGATATGGTTTGAATGCATCCTCTCCAAAATTCAGATGCTGCCAATGTGATTGTATTAAGAGATGGGGCCTTTAATGGGCAATTAGGCCATGAAGGCTCCTCCTGCATGAATGAGATTAAGGCCCTTAGAAAAGAGGCTTCACACAGCCTTCGGCTCTCTTGCCCTTCCACCTTCTGCCATATGAGGACACAGTGTTCTTTCCCTCCTGAGGAGGCAGCCCTATCCAGGCAACTCAATCTGCCAGTGCCTTGATCTTGGACTCCCCAGCCTCCAGAACTGTGAGAAAATAAATTTCTGTTCTTTATAAATTACCCAGTCTGTGGCATTTTGTTATAGTGCACGAAGACATCATTTCTATCTCATTAAAATGTTTTTCAAAAAAACTAAACATACAATTAACATATAACCAGCAACTGCACTTTGGATATTTGTGTCAGAGAAATAAAAACTTATATTTACACAAAAACCTGTGCATGAATGTTCACAGCAGTCATACTCCTAATAGTCAAAAACTGGACAAAAACTCCCAAATTTCTTTCAACAGATGAATAGTTAAACCACAGTACACCTATACTATGAAACAGTACTCAGCAATAAAAAGGAAGGAATTACTGATACACACAACTTGGTTGAATCTCCAGGAATAATGTCAAGTGAAAAAAACTAATACCCAAACGGTACATACTATACACGTGCAATTATGTAACGATATTGAAGTGACAGAATTATAGAGATGGAGTGGTTGCCAGAATTAAGGCTACGTGAGTGGAGAAGGAAAGGGCTGCCAGAGGGGGATGGGTTTGGTTATAAAAGGGCAATACAAGTGAACCTTCTGGTGATAGAACTGTTCTGTATCTTGACTACGGTGATAAACATACAAACCTTCTCATGTGATAGAACTGCATAAAACTAAATACACAGACACACAAATGAATATACACAAATGAATACAACCATAGTTTTATAAGATGTCACCACTGGGGGAAATTGAGTAAAAGGTATCTCTGTATTATTTCTTACAATTATATGTGACCCTATAATGATCTCAAGATAAAAGTTTTAATTTAAAAACACTAGTTTGCATTAAGAATGTCTTTAAATCTAGATTAAAGGATGCTACTTATAATATGTATCATTTCAAACTCACCCAAATTGGGAGGGATGCAGAAAGATGATGAGGTAATAGCTGGGTTCCTGCTGTCATTTTCCACTAAAGCTGAGTAATTCACCATATCACGGTTATTTGCCGGATTGGTTTCTCCCTGTGGCAGAACTGCCACAGGTACTGCTACAGCAGCTTGGGCAGATGAGATGGCGTTCACGGTACTTCCAGCATCTTTGTTGAAAGAGGAGGGTAGCAGAGCAATCTCAGGAAATGGGATGCCTTGTTTGAAATAATGCTGCAATGAATATGAGGAGACAATTTTGGGAAGCGGTGGACTCTTCCTGTGGTCTGGCTGCTGCAGCTCCAGGCATGCTGCCGATGGAAGAGACATTCCTACAGGATTGGCCTGAGCAAGAGATGTTCCTACAGTGTTGGCCCAGGCATGGGTTTCCTTCCTTCCTACTGGTATAGATGGGCTACCGTATCCCTATCAAGGGTGAGAGAACAGAAAGAGTTCAGCTTTAATTTATCCATAAGATATATAATCAAAATTTTTTTGATAACCTCTAAAATAACAAGAATCAGTATAAATCAACTGCGAGTAAAAATGAGGATTAAAACATTGGTAAAAACATTCATACCTACCTTCTTTGCAACATCATTTTCCATTGTTAAGGATAAATGCTGCATTTTGATGATATTACTTTTATTCCTCCCCAACCCTACATTTTAATTACACTTTATACTTTATGATTACTAACATAAAAATACTCAGTGTCATAATTTATCAAACCTAACTTCGGCATTTTTCCGACAGAGCTTTAGTCCCCCATCTGCTACTAAAGTAAGTATAAATCAGCCTTGCCAATCTCACAGTTATTAGTTCTCTATCACTTATAATTGATAGCTATCTTGAGGAACAAGTAGTTTATCAAAGTTGTAAAAATGTTTTTATAACACTTTTATAACATTTTGGCAATGGTGACTTCTTCCAAGATTGTTCCATATTTGAAACAATTCCAAAAAGCTTGCTAACCTGACTATTTGTGGTTTGAACAAGTTCTTCTAAATCCCATTATAATAAAAAAATTTTTAGCAATTCCTATTTCAAAAGAAAATATATGAAAAAACCATTCAGCCAAATTTTAACTCCTAGACACAATGAAATTTCTCAAGCCATCAGAAATGTTTCCTACTTTAGGCCTGGTTGTAGGTGACACAGAGCCAAACTGGCTGTGATAAGAAACCCCAACTATCTCCGATACTCCTCTACTCCAGGTAGGCTTTGAAAGAAGAAAGAAGCCTCAGTGCTGGAAAGTGAATGTACCACAACTCTTCTAACCATCACATTTATGATGGGGTCATTCCACACCAAGGAAGGTGCTATTTTGTGCAAGAAATGTTCAAACCTGCTAAAAGGCCAAAAAGTCACTTTTCATATACACTCATGCATCACTTAACAATCACAACACATTCTGAGAAATGGATCATTACGCAATTTCTTCCTTACGTGAACAGCAGAGAGTGTAATTACGCAAACCTAGATGATAGAGCCTACCACACACACCCTGCTCCATTATCCTCTATAGGACCACCATCCTAAGATGTGGTCCACTGTTGACTGAACCATCATTATGTGGCACATGACTGTAATGACTTATGACCTGACAGACTGAGTGCTCTGCTTTGGAAAGAAGATTAAGCTAAACGTGGTTTTTGTCTTCAAAGTATTTGAAAATCATGCAGTCAACAGTTAACCTTACAAAACCATTAAGTGCACGTCCCCTGTATGCCAAGCAGATATGTGACTGATAAAAATCTGAGAATTCTTCTTGAAATACACAGAAATTTCTGGCAAAAAACACACTTGAATAACAGGTCAGAAACATTTCCTCATTCCTTCATTCAAGTAAACATTTACTGAGGTCATACCACCTGTCAGAACTACTCTCCTAGGATCTGGGAACA